>NC_134573.1:100023809-100177969 GCF_050947875.1 Dermacentor variabilis
GTATATTAACGATTTATACCGTCCCTCGTTTGCTCATCCGTTCATTGTTTGCCGATGATTGGTAATTTTCCGAGAAACAAAAGGTCCAAACGACGCCGCTCTTCTTCAAGCTGACATTAACGCAGCCTTTGAGTGGTGCAATACATGGCTTATGGAACTAAACATTAAAGAAATTAAATTATTGCGAGGGTCTAGAAAGATTACTAGTTTACGCATTTATCACCTGAATAGTGCCCTACTCGACAGCGTATCTTCATATAAGTACCTCGGATTTCACTTCAGTAGCAATCTAACATTGTATACTCACATCTCTCATGTTGTCTGCAAGCAACGCTAATCGCATGCTCGGATATCTTTGGCGTAACTTTGCGAAATCGCCTTCGTCTCTCGAACTAATGCTATATAAAACTCTCATTCGCCCTAAGTTAGGATATGCCGCTTTGGTTTGGGATCCGCATTATAATAATCTGATACATTCGCTTGAAATGGTGCAAAATAATTCGGTCCGTTTTATACACTATAGTTACAATCGAATCGCGAGCATCACGGTAATAAAAGCTAAGCTTAAACTACCTACGCTTGCTTGGCGACGTGCGATGCTTCGCTTAAGCCTTTTTCACAAACTGTATCATCATCGCTACCTGCGCGATTTACTAATCCTTCCTCCCTATTACGTTTTGCACCGTCTTGATCACGCTCATAAAGTTGGCATTCCATTGTGTAAAATAGAATCATTCCTACAGTTCTACAAACCACGCACATCAAATGATTGGAATTGCCTTCCCCCATTGGTGGTAACACATTCAGATCTTCAAAAATTTGTCACTCCATTAAGCAATGCTCTGTAACATTTGTTGTATTCTGCCTCTTTATAGCTATCATTGTATAATTGAAACACTGGACTGTTTCTTTGTATATGTAGTATCTTTTGTAACATGTATTTTGCCTCTTTATAATTATTATCGCATAATTAGAAGCATTGTGCAGCTTGTTGTATAGTTAAAATTTTGTTGTATTCCTGCATTTTATATCACTCCCCTCTGTAATGTCTGTTGACCCTGAGGGTATCATAAATAAATAAATAAATAAATAAATAAGTAAATAAATAAATAAATAAATAAATAATAAGTAAATATAGCTTGGGTTGGCGTAGATCAATTCTCGTGATTTTTTGGGGCTGTGTATTCTATGGCATGCATAGATTAGTTCTAGAGCAAATCTGGTCGCTCGAAGACGATGTTGCGGGCCTTCTTTATTGAAACGACCCTAAAGAAACTCACAAGAGTTAACAACATAAGTCTACGTCTAACGTTCACTTCGTACTGCCTGTAGACACAGCCAACAAAGCTTCGCTTAGTGAGCCCGGTAACAAATGCGGCGACGCCACAAATCCTCCTATCACATCAAACGGCTTTGCGACGGTTTCCACCTGGGCGCGCATGACAAATCCGTCACCACACCGCGCACCTGGCGGCTGGGGCCATGCGCGACGTGTTTTCGCAAGAGAACGCCGTCGCGAAATTTACCGTCTGCGATACCGGCAAGTCGCAGCGCTGTTGCCCGTTTCCGGAGCACGCTAGAAGGCATGCGTCAACATACATCTGACGCGTGTGAGCTACCTCCGTGCCAACGGCGGTGAACGCGCTCAATGCTGCTCCCGGTGCCATCATGTCGGCAAGTTCCAACGGATACGTCTTCGAGGCATGATCCAAGTTTAGGCAGCGGGTCAGGGCCTCCTCGTGGCTTACCACCTCCGCGTCCTCAGGGTTGGACGGCCTGAAAAGACCCGTCAGGCCTAGGCTGAGCACCAGGGCGCGTACGAGTGCCAAGCCCAGGAAGCCATAGTTTGCCACTTCGACGTCACCATAGTTGAAAAGGGGCGGTACCAGGTAGACGGCCGGGACGAATACCGCGTCTTTTCCAGTAAGAACGTTTGGCTCCGCAGAGAGTAGCGGAAACGGCACACCCGATAAAGGCGGTCGCCTCATGGAGCGTTGCCAGGCAGCGCTAGCCGCTGCGTCAAAGTCCCGCCAGAAGTTGCCCGTGCTTGGTGGAAGGTCGGCGTAGTAGGCGTTAAGCTTGGCGACGCCATTCCCGCAAGCCGGAACGCCACGCACGATGCGCGAAAAGGAGAGGCGTTCGACAATCAAGTCCTTATGAACGGCCGACAGCCAACGTGCCTTGTCGATGTGGTCCAACAAGGCGCCCTTGACGCGCCGCTCCACGAAGGCAGTGACCTTGGCCCGCGACTCAACCTCAGTGCTGACGCTCAGGAACGGAGCGTGTGCGGCCAGACCGGCAACCTGCTCGATGCAATCGAAGCAGCTGTCTTCCTCTGCGTGCGCCATGCTGCGTGGGTAGGGAGTGAAGCACGCTAACCGGTGCCGGACGAACTCCCAGGCCAGATATGGCTCCAGGTTCCTTTTGCGGAGCAGCACCTCCTCGAGGAACGGCAGAACGGCTCGGTTGACGACTTCGATCTCATCGTTGCCGGTGTACTGCGCCTCGGTTGCCGCGGTAGCGCGTCTGTTGAGCTCGTCCGTCAGGATTTTCGAGCTGAGTCCGTACTCGTCCAGGTTCCGAATGGGCAGCGTAACCGGATGCTGGACGTGGAGGTTTCCTGCATTTCTCAAGATCGAGACCACCTCGCGCTTGCCTCGCATCACGTCCTTGTCAAGGGTCGCAGTGGTTCCGCCAGTGCGCGACGAGTGTTGAGGGTTCGTTGCCGAGCGCCGTCCCCGTCGGATCCACGGCAGCCAGTTCATATCCTCAGCGGACCTCAGGAATTGACTATGGATGCCGAGTCGAAGTCGTCTCTTGGACTCTCCCATGCACAACGGCGCAGCGTCCAACCAGATGATCGCGCCGTCCTGGTAACGGGCCGCCAGTCGGGTTACGAGTTCAGCCGCGCTCTCGTTGGCGCTGAGAATCACCATCGTCTCGGCGATACCGTCGTCGTTATCAATGGCGGCCCTCCGCATGCGACGACGACACGTAGCGTACAGAGAAGCGGCACGGTTCACGGCGGCCCACGGGTCCTCGGCTCGCGGCTGCCAGGCAGCCAGCGCGTCTGCAGCCAGAGCGCGGAGGTAGCTGCGCACGAGAGAGTCGATCGCGTGGCCGTGGCAGAGTCGATCGCCGCAAACGAATCGCGACAGGCTCGAGCAGGGCGACGCGGCGCTGCTGCTTCCGACGCACGACGCGATGAGGGACGAGTAGTGCTGACACAGAGAAGAGTTGCATGGCACGGCGCTGAGCAACAGCCCGGTGCTTTCGGGAAATTCGACTAGTGGTTCGCGTTGTTTTGCGACGTAGGGACTCAGCGATCTTTGCAGCAGGAAGGCAAGGCCCGTGATGGTGCTGATAATGGCCAAGGCGATGACCGTGGCGCCTGCCCAGCGTCGCAGCTCGTAGCCTCCGCACGTCGCGTCGGTGGTGATGAGCGACGGAGCGTCGCTGTCCTGCGGGAAAATATGGCAAGCGGTGCTGCTTAGTGACACTGAAACGGGATCGATTTGAGTCTCTTATGCAGCTGCAGTGGCGGCAACATTTTTTACGGTGTTTGTTTTTTCTGTCTTGTTTATTTTGCTCCGGCCTGAGTCTTGACAAATCTATTGCTTGAATAATGTGGTGTGCTCAAGCGGCATTAGGCCATTTTATTGGTCCTACTTCGCCTGGTCGTGGTATATTGACTCTTTGCCCACCGACTGCATTTGCGATAGAGAGCTTGGGATACGTGCCGAGTCGACTACATTGCAGCGCCTCTTGCGTGCAGTTCACTTACTCCTGCCTCTGGTTCGGCGTTGTACAGTGAAGAAATGTATTAACTGGTTTAAACGTAAGCCACGCTGTGGCAAGGGCACTGGCTACGACATCCTTTTGCGGAACCTCTGTCGTTGGCATTTAAAATTTTTAGCGCTAAAATAAATAGACAGCGACGCAATTACCGCATCATGCTTGTATCATGCCATTGAGCCTGGACATTCAGCAGATTCCGGGAAAAGTATCCACGTAAATGGTGTAATCGTTCTAGGGCTAGATCTGGCCATGGGCTAATGTGGAAGATACTCTTAACTGTGCCATGGATCTTCGCAGGTGAAGGTAAAACACAGCTCTCTAATCCATTTCCCAATTACGCCTTCAGTCATTATTTAATTATACATTCTTTCTCTGGAAATGCGCGTTGAAAAAAAACAGACTATGCTTATCCCTCTGGTATTTTTTGTCAGTGGGGTTCCAAACTATCATTTGTCTGAAATGTATAGATTTTTGTCGTCTTCTCACAAGTCACTCAACAGAATAAGCAGAAAACTCCTCATAAAGAACAAACAAATCGACTCGTTGTGCCGAGCTCGCGTTCATTGTCATTGCCGTATGTGACTTCGAGACTAACCGGTGAATTACGGTGCCCAATGCGTCATTATGCCAACAGAACGGCAACAGTGTCACCTGAGCTCGAAGTGCTTAGCAGCGCAACGCTATAGCCGGTGTGTCAAGACGGCGGGTGAGCGCTGGCGCAACATTGATCAAGTTAAACAACTCTTTTTTTGTGTTTATGTCTAGCGCGACATGGGAGGGGGGGCGCGTTCGATGTGTAGAGGGTTTATATTTGAGGCTGCACTTACGTGTGATTCCCCGTGGAATAACGACGAAAATATGGAACCCATGGAACGCCTCTCGCTATGAAGTATGGTAACTGGTGAGCAAGACCTATTCTTCTTCTTCTTTGATTGATGGCATCCGTTCGCCCATGGTTATTCGTTCAATTCTACAAACAGCCAATGTTGTGGTCACCGCGAAGATTGCCTCGTTGGCAGTAAAAAGAAAGCGACAGCAAGAAGAAATGTCTCAAAATAATATGACGATAAAGCGAAGCGATGGTATGAAGAAATATGGCACTGACGATGATTGTCAGTGTAAGCAAACAGCACGAAGGAGCGAGCGAACGAACTAATGATTTAGCAAGAAAGAGCACGAGAGAAGGAGTAAGCGAATGAGTGAACGAGAGAGAGAGAGTCAGCAAGAGAGCGAGCTAACGTTTTTTGCCGAGTCCGGCCATCCACCGTCCACCGACCGTCCACCAATGAACCTCGAAAATGGCCGAAAGATTCAAAGGAAGTTATTTCGATCGTTAAAGAAATATGATCAGAAACTACAACAACGATACTGACGTGTATGTTGAGGCTTTATCAAAGGCTTTCCGCACGTAATGGAATGTCACTTAGCTAGTATGAAGCTATACGTTGGAAAAAGTTTAATTTATGCTAAGTAGGTTATCTCAGTTTTATACACAGTTCGCGTCATTTCATCATCCCGACGTCATGACACCGAGAAAAATTTGATGGCGCCGTCTGGCAAAGAGAATATACCTTCTCTCAGTTATTCAGGTATACATTCACATGTACCATACAAGTTCACTCAAGACAAGGGATATTTCATTCGTTCCCGCATTGCTTATGCACCACTGCACAAACGTTACTGCGTCGTTTTCACGGGGGCAAAATAATATGGAAAAAAAAATTTACCGGCGATTACGCCATTGCCTAATGCGAAATTTGAGCGCAGCCTTTTTCCTGTTTTCATTTCACGATATATTGGCTGACGTGGACAATCTGCTTCGTGCGGCACAATCGCTAATCGCTAATCGAGAGATCGCGAGAAGCGGAGCGCGGGTGACGCCGCAGGCAGACCTCTGCTCATACAGCGCTTTCTTTCCATACGTGGTATCGGTGGACGCGCTCGTCGCGTGCCACCTGTGAACAGACCACGGTACGGGACTCTAGCGCCATCTCGTAGCGGTCGTAGCCGCAGAGCCCGTTTTGGGCGGCACTGTGCTTTTCTCAAGCTTTCGCCATATCATCCTCACCCGCTTTCCTCCTGACGGTACTAATTATCGTCGTCTTTCATCCCCCGATGCGCTCCGAGTTCGCTCTTTCATTCCTCGCTGTTCGTTCACTCGTATATGCCGAGGCAGAACGCCGGAGCGAAACGAGGAGCGGCCGCCTTAGAGCTGCGGTGTAAAATTACTTCTGTGATCATTGAGCCACTGAGCTATTCTTCAGGACAAAGCCTGAAAGGGAGTCGGTGAGATTTACCATAATGCGTTCTATTGCCTTTTCCAACGCCGCTTCTACAGAAGCTGCAACAGCTTAAGAGATTGTTTTACATTTATGCCCAATTTGAGCCTTCCAAACCCGCTTTCACAGAAACAGTGGCGTAGCAACAGGGGGGGCCGGGGCGCCGGGGGGCCGTGGGCCCCGGGTGGAAGGGGCCAGAGGGGGGAGGGTGTCATACGCCTGAAGACACCCCTCATTCCGCCGGCTTGACTGGGCGCAAATGGCAAAGAATTCTCCAGTATCCAGTAGCGCGAGCTCATGTACCCGATGCGTTTCGCCGCAGAATTGTCGGCTGCAGCTCTATCAACACCCCACGAAATAATTGCACGAATGTGCGGGCTAAAAAATTTAATACGCGAAATGGTCGCTAAACTACTCGCCTTAGAGGAACGTTTCATGTGGGGTGCGCTCGTGCTGTGCGTTTATGCTGGGAGCAGGAGTCGCGAAACATAGAGTGAGGCGTTGTAAAGCGTTAGGGTTCTTGGGTCCCTCTTCCGTTCAGAACGCGCAGCGAAGACGAACAAAGACAGCAGTAAGAGGGCGTTCAACCAGCGTGCCCTGCGCTCGCGTTTACGGCGAAGCGTTCGTTGAGAGCGACGTTGCATAAGTGCGGCCGTCAAAAGTCGCGAATGGGATTGTCTGGATTGTCTTCAGACTAGGTGCGGCCGAAGAGTTTGGTGGCGTATGACTCGACAGGCTGTATATAGTCGCGGGCGCCGTGATGTTCAACTCCCTTTTACTTCCCCTCTCGCGCTCGCTCTGAGAAGCCACTGCGAAAGCTGCCGTTGTGTTTCACGATTTCCTTCTTACCCTCGAAAGTTTCAGAAAGCTTGTTGTTGCGTGACTTCATGTCACGAGTACAGCGTCTGTGTCAGCTGCACAGAATTTTACAAAAAAAAAAAAAGAAAGCGTGAATGTTGTAAGGATATTTCCCGATATTCTATGAAGTTATGTGTCTTTGTGATTACTAGGAACTCGGTAGCGTGAAAAATATGGCAGATAGGTAATAACCATATCCTTAATAATCCCTTATTTAGTACTTATAGAGGAAGCACTTCAATTCCAGAATTGAGGACTCAAAGTCATATTATTAAATCAACAAAAACTTCTTAAACAATATCGTTTTGGGTGCTACAACCTACAGTACTTTGGAACTGCGCGCGGCGCCCAGGTTGATCCCTCAACCCTCTCCATTGCGAGTGCAGACCAACAGGTTTCGCTGACACGGGCTTCATCGCGGTCTTTTTTTTTATTTTTATTGTGGCGCCAACAATCGACGCGAAGCGTGCTCTATTTTGTTCCCAATCTTCTGGTGGTACCGCAGCTCGGATAATCACGTTTTTCCGTATAGCAGCAAATAAAAACAACGCTTTATCGATCACAATGAAGAGAACTCGTAATTGTCATAACAATGGCGCCTGCGCAGCAGGGAGGCAGGCGGCGTTTTCCGTTTTTCTAATATGGTGGAGAGACCAGCGTCACTGAGACACAATTTAATTTTCGTTTTCGTTCAGGGCGGCCCACAGCCAGAATACGACGATTTTTGTGAAGTTGTTGTTGGGCAAGATATGAATGTCGGCCTTCAATTTTGCAAATGCAATGTTGCCGCTAAAATTAATTTGTTATATAAAGCTTTATAAATTTATTTTTTTTTTTACTTGTGACGTGAGCCGAATTTGCCACGATGCCACATTTGTATTGGTTAACAAGCCTTACAGTCTGACAGAAGATGTGCACATGCGCTTATCACATGTTATCTGTGCAGCACCCTGTGTTATTTGGCGCAGAAAAAACAGCGTGTATTGGCCTCGAGCTCCACCCCTGGAAAAGCTGGCGGCACCGTCGGCGTGACGTGCTATTAGGGATCGCGTGGACATAGCGACCGCATCGGCTGCTTCGAGAGCGCCGAAGCGAGCTGAAAACGAGAGTTTAAATTCCCTCGTACTCTGCGGTCCTCATTTAGTAGCGAGATTTTCCCGCTTCTATTGTCTCCTTTACAATGATTGAAAGCACTAAAGAAAGGTAGTGGCTGCCTTTGAAGGCGAGCAAGACGGTAGGCTACTGCTCGGTGCCGCAGTGCCGGACGTATACAATGGAGCCCGGTGTCAGCCTTATTCATACGTAGCCGCAGTACAAGAAGCTGCGTGAAGCTTGGCTCGCGAAACATAAAACCGGCAAACAGTCATCGGCTACAACTCGGGTATGCAGCAAGCACAGCCGCGAGGAAAACTTCTGCTACGGCGCCGAAGAACGCGCACTGAGACGCTCGCCCGAGTCCGCTGCCCGACTAATGTCATGACGGTTTGGTCTATCAACTTGTCGATGCTGTAGATACTGGCAAGTTCACTGGAGTGGAAAGGGAGCCGTTATAAGCACATTAAAAAAAAGCATGGCATATGGTCATGCTTGTGTTATGAATTAATGCACTGGATAACAAAAAAAGAAGCCGCGGGAAATCGCAGGCTGAGAACACCAATAAATATATAGTGCGAGGCAACTCGAGAAATACTATTGAAACGTCCAAGAACTTAGAAAAAAAAAAAGAAGATTGAATCGTCGCGACGGTACATCACAGTCCCCGTAGGCGTTGAAGTCTCTACAATTAAATTATTTTTGAACTGCTCTGATAGCGCCCACGCAACAATGGTTGCTTGTATACTGTCAAATGATCATATTTTGCGGCCTAAAGCTCATGGCATGGTGCGAAAACGCGCACGCGGCGAAAGCGAAACAGAGCGCGGACAAGCATGCAGACGCGCAGTCGGTCGCTGCGAAGCTGTGCGATCGCTGCATTGAGGCTTCATTCTATTACGCTCCATTTAGCTATACATACACTATAAGAACATATTTCACTAAGTTTGCTCTCAAAGTTTGCCTACTTTTCACGCAAGAAGCCGGTACGGGAGACTCCATCGCGGTGACCGCGCACTCTGGCGTTCACTGTACGTATTCGGTAAAGAGATGGCGTCTGTAAGCGATTCTGTGCTTTCAGTTTGCCCAAGATTATTCTTTAGACAGTAAAAAACTTCTCTAATTTTGAAAGTACTTACAGAAATGTCCGGGAGAGCTCCCGCGTGGTGTTTTCAGTGTGCGCTGAGAGCAAAACCTATGAGGAGCGCGCCGCGTGGTCCCTCATACAACGCCAGCGATGCGCTTCCGATGGATCGCGACTCCGTAACTCCTCACCGCCAATACCTGCTGCATTCGCGATCTCTGGGAAAGAAAGCGAAGGAGAGGGGGACCCGGCGGACGTGCGCGGTATCCAAGGCGGCTGTACTGGTGCTGAAACCCGGAAATTGTCGATATCCTCGACTTCCCCGACTACACCCAGGAGGTAGGGGGGAGGTGACAGAAGACCTATGGGCTCCGGGTGCCAGACGACTTAGCTACGCCACTGCACAGAAAGCCTCTCTTTGAGACCAAGTTTTCTTTCTTAACATTCAGGCTGAAAAACGCACTCATAGGTTTTTGAAGTAAGATGTCATGCGCAAACATAAGCTGGAATAGAGAAACATGCGGAACATAATTCGGGAGCTATATATAGCAGGCATCTCGGTTGAAATCAATTTCATCTCGGCTTACATGCATGCAATCCTGACTGAAGATGGCTACCCGAGGTGAGAACATGGTGCGCTGGCTTCGCCCGCTCTTCTTCGTGCCTTTTCGAATCTTTTTGTAACTGGTAAATAAATACTGGCATTTGTCATGAAATAGCAACCGGGGCTCGCAGTTCGCAATAAATTTGCGTAGAACTGTGTCTTTTCACGAATAATTGCTACCGTTGTTGTTGTTGCTGTTGTCGCCTTCGAATAATGGCACATACCCATGAAGCGGGATTGGCCATGGTTCCCAATGGGAACGGCGTCCATGGCGTCAGCCGCATTGGGATCCCTTCGTCATCGCCAGTCTTGGTGCCCATGGCGAAAAGAAAGAGACATAGTTTAACGACAGTTGAGTTGAGTGAGTTAGAACTTTATTTAGGTCCTGAGGGGAAATCAATCCGGCGGCTCCACCCAGGTCGGGGCCGCCGGAAGGCTGGTCGGGGAAGTCCGTGTTCGCGTTAGCAGGGCACAGCCAGAGCATGTGTTCGAAGTTGTTGTATTCGTGGCCGGAGTGTGGGCATTCAGTAGAAAGGTCAGGATTGATCCTGCTTAGTGTTGTTGGTGTGATGTATGTCCTAGTCTGCAACTGTCTGTAAGTGACGGCCTGTGCTTTTTTGAGCTTTGGGTGAGGAGGAGGACAAATTCTTCGGGATAACCTATGATTCGAAGTGATTTCGTGGTCTGATACGAGTGGGTCTTTGTTGTCTAGGTCCCTCCAGGCTGGGTTGAAGCGAGAGGGCGCACCGCAGACGCGGAATGTGAGCTCTCGCGCCAGTTGGTGTGCCCACTCGTTCGGAATACAGTCAGGAGGTCCGGAATTGTTGCCCATGTGGGCCGGGAACTATGTGATGTGTGGGGATGTGAGGTTGTCTCCTCCAGTTTCTTGGAAGTTGAAGATGAATATAACAGGATCAACGCATGGCTACGATCGCACTTTATTTTCTGCTTCCTTTTTTTTCTCCCTCATCCAGCTTTAAAAAAAGTTCATTGAATTATTGCATTTAGCGAGCGCCAGTCGAGTGGCCCATTCCTCGTAGTGGGCATGAGCCGCAGATTCTGATCGTCATTGTAATCGATCTTGAACCAGTGTCATTTTCTGTCTTGTTCAGGTTTCGTTTCGTTCCGCATATAGTATCGCGCGACAGTTCAAACTGCTCCTGCGCTCACGATATCAGAGAATGCAGATCAGCTCGTCAGTGAAGAGACAACGCCATTGATGTGGTACGCGCTCCTCCACCTCCAAGTGATCCCCCCCTCCCCCGACATCCAGTTGCCCCAAAGAGCGCTCCAGAATCCAGAAAATGTTTCTCTCTCAACCTCGTTACTGCACATCCTTAGCCCATACCTGGACCAAAAAAAAAGAAATGTCAGGAAGTTGTCTTAGAGCTACAATCGGCTTTGTCGGCATCTAAAGTACGTTGAACTACAGTTGAAGTTAGCCAAGTAACTTTATGATATCTTCTAGTACGTCCGACTGCCTTGCGCCTTGTTTATCTACGAAGAAAACCGACTGGAGTAGATAAATGAAAGTGAGACGCAGAAAAAAAAACACCTTTCAACTGAACTTGATTTGAAGTCACGTGATTTCAATTGGTGTTGCTTTCTCAAAATGCATATGCGCCGTAAGTCATAAAAAATTTATGTCGTTCGATTTCGTTTCACATATACCAAGCATTTCTTCCACTCGGAGGCCGGTAGGTTCAAGCTCCATCGAGGAGGCTAAGCCTTGTCGTAATGTACCAAAGCATACGGATAATCTCAAAGTCAAGATGTTTCTTGAATAATTATTTAATAAGTGTTAAATGATAACTCAGTGGCAATTGGGCTTGAGGCTTCAATGCTACACATGAACTATGGTAAACTCGGGGGCGTTCCACAAAAGAACATACCGCAGCAAATGCGTGAAAGTGAATGCAGTTATAATGGTTTGCAGAGTACAGAAGATGCATGCTTCCATGAAAAAAGCGTAAGAAAAGCGCCAAGGAAGGAGTTAACTCGGTTCTCTATACAGCGTCCAGAAATTCATACCCTGACATGCAAGTATCAAGGTTTAGCCCCAAACAATGAAACGTTCCTTTTTTTGAAGCACTTCCTAACCTTATGTGAGGCCTTCTTACAGCGAAGGACCGATGGGGGAATCAAGCGTACTTGCAAGCTCCCTTCGGCAGTCCTCACGTAACGAACGGTTGCCGCACGTCTTGGTTCGAGGTGGTCTCTTAAAAGCTTTACGCGAACACCCTTATTCAGTAGAGAAATGCTGTAACGTGACACAATATTTAAATTGAATAGGTAATATATATAGAGATGCGTTGACGCTTTGTTATAGTTTTGTTTAACAAACGTTAAAAAAGTACCACATTACCGTGCAAAAATGTGATGTGCTCCAGCAACGCTGGCGCGCCCGCGTCGTGCAACGCCTAGCGACGCTTTCATGCCGCACATGTGACTGAAACGAACATACCTGACAAGACGTACCGTGCTTGTGCTTCTCCGCAGGCGGGCGACAGCACGCACGCGCAAGCAAACATCAAGTGGTTAAGTATTGTGTGGTGGAGCACTCGTTCAGGGCCAGCAGCGGCGTAAGGACGCATAAAGGTAGCTTCGGAGCTACCTTACGCTGAGGAAGCACCAAGGAAGCCTTCACCGAGGGCCACTCAGTAAGGAAGCTTTAAAACTGATATAGGGTGGTCTCACCGCATTGAAGTCTTCCTTACTGAGGTAAGGAAGATTTCATTGTTTCGCCCTTACACTCTAACTGTATAAAATGTAAATTAACTGTAATGACGTGTTATAGATATCTACACGGCAAAACAATATACAATGAAACATTCATCTTGGTCATCCATACTCAACGGGAAGCAACTTTATCTCAAGCCTGTAGAAGTTCCGCGTCGTGTTTCGGTAAGCGGAGTTTCCAGGCAGACATGGCTTGACACGAGCTGCGCGCTAGTCTCCTTCTTCGGCAAAGGAATTTTCGACGCTGCGCTTGTAGTAGATTCTGCATTGGCATACTCCTCCGTTGCACGTGCCTGACGCGGCACCATCGCCAACGCACCGTGAGTAGCAGGCCGATGGGTCACACGCTTGGGCACCAGTGCCACCGAAGAAGGCCAGCGTAAGCACGGCCAACGTGGCCACGCCCGCTAGGATGGTCTTGCAAACCATGGCAGTAATGTAAGAGGTACTGCAGAGAAGGCAAGGAAAGTATGTATGCGTGAAAATTGGAAACTGAAACCTTGAAAACCAACTAGTTATCTATGATAGGGTGTGGCCGACGAGGCCAGCATTGAAAATTTTTGAGCACCTGCTTGCCGAACGAAGCTTGTTGGGTTTACGCGTTTGCGCAAGGAGGTTAACAAGCTTGCACGGTTGAAATCGTTCTGATGCCATTTCCATTTCTCGCATAGCTTCACCACGACCAAATTAACATAATTGGTATATATCAGTGCTCATGAAAGGTCTTGGCGGCTGCGGCTTTCCATATCCGTTGGGTGCCGATTTCTGGCACATACCAGTGCACACTGTAAATTATATTTTCCTTGCTATAGCAAATATATCCATACTATTAGAGCATTTCTGCCGCCGCGGTCGCCGTCTCCGTGGTGTTCCGTATAAATTCCGAAGGTGATAACACCGCCGCGCGCGCCCTACGCTGTTCGTGCGAGTAAAAGGGTACATGGGAACCGACGATCGCAGCTTAATGTCGCCTGCGGGTAAGGGAGGCAAGCGGGGAGGAAGCGCGGCGTCTTCCGTCGCGTGCGACGCGCCCAACACTACGAGGCACCAGAGCGAGGTGAGGGAGGGGGCGGCGCTTTACTCCGGGTGAAACTGCTTATGGATTATATGGCGGCTGTGTTCGGTCGCGCGGCCATACTTGAGAGCGATCTGCGTTGGTGGCGGAGTCCAGTTGTTTCGACGGCTCGTAGCTTTGTGCGTGCTGTGTGTTCTCGGCGCTCAGTTTGCGTTCACGCCATGCGCAGCACGAAAGTCACTTTGCTCGCTGCTGCTTCCGCGCTTCCTCACGCCAGCATTTAGACAGCGCTGAAGCCATTCTTGTTAATTTAGTTAGCAAGCGAATGTTTAAAAGTTGATATGGCCGATAAGAGTGCTATCCTTACTTCATATGGCTGTCTGGTAATATGATATCGCATTCCATGCTTCGCCTTTCGGGGCGAATATGCGACTTCATGTGATGCTCATTGGCTACACAACTGCACGATCATAACACGATTATCTTGCGACACTCATTTCACTACATGTCTTACCAGTGTAAATGCATCAGGCACTATATGGTGTGACGATGTGCGGGGAAGTAACGGGTTTTTTTGTAAAGTCCACAATAATCAATAAAAAAGTTACATATAAATTAACGTGTCTTGTACCCCAAATATGGCTGGTTTTATTATCTTTACCCGCTATAAGTTACAATGTGCGAAATGGTTGCCTGTTTTAATATTTGGGCTTGATGCCTGTTTATACAACTGTTATTTCACACAGGTTATTATGACTGCGATTTCGCTTCATCCATGTAATTAGCAAACGTACGGATGTGGACTAGTTGTTTCGTGGCAAGAAATTATGTAATTTGCGACGAGAAACGTTTGTCGTCAACTTAAAGCTTCTGAGTAATTCGAATAATTGAACTTACAGAATTTATCTTAAAAGGCTGTTATAGATCCCAAAGACCCAAAACTGTTGTTCTGTGAGGATACGCACCACCATTAAACATGGCAATGAAAAAGTATTACAGTGTAATACATTATCCAAAACTTTTCTTCACTACTATGGGTTGCACACTGGTGTTCTATCGATTCAAAAATCACGTACTTCCATGATTCGAAAGTCCAATGTGCGACCCTTTATTTCAACTGCGCAAGCAAGTATCCCTCTCATACATATCGCCATAAATGGGAACATAAGAATCGTTTCCTGCAGGGCTTTTTGAGTATGTTTTACATTTATTTATTAATAATTCCCCAAAGGCCCTCTTGGAAGGGTACATGGTTCCCAAACAAAACTATAATAACAAAAAGTAGCAATATAAATGCAGGATATACGTGCTACAGTAAAACGAGAAGGTACAGGGTAATCTATCAAGGTATGATTATACTAATACACAATATTGGCGAGGGCAACTTAGCAACATAAGTAAACACGTGCGAAAGTACCACCAAAATTTGCATAACATAGGCTATACTTGTGTTCTACATGGCAGGACCGCACTGTAGTTCCTGATATTTAGTAGAGTCAGGTTCCGTTGCACTGTGTGATGGTATATTATTCCAATCACTTGTTGTTCGAGGTATAAATAAATGAACGGGCGAAAGACAATATGCGACAAGGGATTCGTTTAACTTACATAAATGATGGTGGTGAAGAAATATAGTTGCGAGTGGTTTAAAAAGTCACCGCTCACGCAGGTGCGATTGTATGATAAGTAAAAAAAGTGAAAGGCGAGCGCTTTCACGGCGGCTGGATGAAAGTTCCATCTTGGCCCGTTGCTTTACAGATTTGACACCGGAATAGCGCAAATAATCTGGAAATTTGAATCGGACAGAATGATTTTGAAGTGACTCGATGTGATTGCTTAAGTATACTTGATCAGGATCCCAAATAATGGAAGCATCTTCAGTCTCCGAGCTAGCAAGCGTAGGGCACGCGATTTTACGCAAATACATGGGTACCTGTTGAAGGCTGCGGCTTCAGCTCACGGACTGGGCGTTTAAGTGAAGCCAAATTTGGGTTTATGTGATGGTTCACAGAAAGTGGTTTTGTCACGCAAAACCGCATAATACAATTTTTAATTTAACTACTGCGAGGACGGTAGAGTATCCGTCTCCAGTGCAAGAGGACCGTGATTCAAATCCCGGTGTCGCGCAATTCTCCACCGGAAAATACAAAAAAAAACGTGTGTTGAGAAAATTGCACAAACAGGCCTGGAATGCGGCCTGATCCCGGTGACCAGAACCGGTAACGCACTCTCTCACCAGAGCAGGGTTGGCCACTCTGGTGCAGTACTTGGCCACAACCTCCTATATGAATACAACAATCAAACCCCGGCCCTCAGTCCCCAGCAGCCGCGAAGCAACTGACCACGGCGGCGGTCAGATCTGTGACGCTGCAGAGGGTGCTAAGAATACTTGGCTCCGGACAGCCCGCCATTGGAATCTGAACCTGGCAACGTTTAACGTTAGAACGCTATCTAGTGAGGCGAGTCTAGCACTGTTATTGGAGGAATTATAGGGTAGTCAATGGGATATAATAGGGCTCAGTGAGGTTAGGAGGACAAAAGAAGCATATACAGTGCTAAAAAGCGGGCATGTACTGTGTTACCGGGGCTTAGCAGAGAGACGAGAACTAGGAGTCGGATTCCTGATTAATAAGGAAATAGCTGGTAACATACAGGAATTCTATAGCATTAACGAGAGGGTGGCAGGTCTTGTTGTGAAACTTAATACGAGGTACAAATTGAAGGTGGTACAAGTCTATGCCCCTACATGCAGTCATGATGACCAGGAAGTCGAAAGCTTTTATGAATACGTGGAATCGGCGATGGGTAAAGTCAAAACAAAATACACTATACTGATGGGCGACTTCAATGCCAGGGTAGGCAAGAAGCAGGCTGGAGACAAGTCAGTGGGGGAATATGGCATAGGCTCTAGGAATAGCAGAGGAGAATTATTAGTAGAGTTTGCAGAACAGAATAATATGCGGATAATGAACACCTTTTTCCGCAAGCGGGTTAGTCGAAAGTGGACGTGGAGGAGCCCGAATGGTGAGACTAGAAATGAAATCGACTTCATACTCTGCGCGAACCCTGGCATCATACAAGATGTAGACGTGCTCGGCAAGGTACGCTGCAGTGACCATAGGATGGTAAGAACTCGAATTAGCCTAGACTTGAGGAGGGAACGGAAGAAACTGGTACACAAGAAGCCAATCAATGAGTTAGCGGTAAGAGGGAAACTAGAGGAATTCCGGATCAAGCTACAGAACAGGTACTCGGCTTTAACTCAGGAAGAGGACCTTAGTGTTGCAGCAATGAAAGACAATCTCATGGGCATCATTAAGGAGTGCGTAATAGAAGTCGGTGGTAACGCCGTTATACAGGAAATCAGTAAGCTATCGCAGGAGACGAAAGATCTGATCAAGAAACGCCAATGTATGAAAGCCTCTAACCCTACAGTTAGAATAGAACTGGCAGAACTTTCTAAGTTAATCAACAAGCGTAAGACAGCGGACATAAGGAACTATAATATGGATAGAATTGAACAGGCTCTCAGGAACGGGGGAAGCCTAAAAACAGTGAAGAAGAAACTAGGAATAGGCAAGAATCAGATGTGTGCGTTAAGAGACAAAGCCGGCAATATCGTTACTAATATGGATCAGATAGTTCAAGTGGCTGAGGAGTTCTATAGAGATTTATACAGATACAGATAGTGGAAGAGAGAATAGCCTAGAGGAATTCGAAATCCCACAGGTAACGCCAGAAGAAGTAAAGAAAGCCTTAGGAGCTATGCAAAGGGGGAAGGCAACTGGGGAGGATCAGGTAACAGCAGATTTGTTGAAGGATGGTGGTCAGATTGTTCTAGAGAAACTGGCCACCCTGTATACGCAATGCCTCATAACCTCGAGAGTACCGGAATCTTGGAAGAACGCTAACATAATCCTAATCCATAAGAAAGGGGACGCCAAAGACTTGAAAAATTATAGACCGATCAGCTTACTGTCCGTTGCCTACAAAGTATTTACTAAGGTAATCGCAAATAGAATCAGGAACACCTTAGAATTCTGTCAACCAAAGGAACAGGCAGGATTCCGTAAAGGCTATTCAACAATAGACCATATTCACACTGTCAATCAAGTGATAGAAAAATGTGCAGAATATAACGAACCCTTATATATAGCTTTCATTGATTACGAGAAAGCGTTTGATTCAGTCGAAACCTCAGCAGTCATGGAGGCATTACGGAATCAGGGTGTAGATGAGCCATATTTAAAAATACTGGAAGATATCTATAGCGGCTCCACAGCCACCGTAGTCCTCCACAAAGAAAGCAACAAAATCCCTATAAAGAGAGGCGTCAGACAGGGAGATACGATATCTCCAATGCTATTCACAGCATGTTTACAGGAGGTATTCAGAGGCCTGGAGTGGGAAGAATTGGGGATAAAAGTTGATGGAGAATACCTTAGCAACTTGCGATTCGCTGATGATATTGCCTTGCTTAGTAACTCAGGAGACCAATTGCAATGCATGCTCACTGACCTGGAGAGGCAAAGCAGAAGGGTAGGTTTGAAAATTAATCTGCAGAAAACTAAAGTATTGTTTAACAGTCTCGGAAGAGAACAGCAGTTTACGATAGGTAGCGAAGCACTGGAAGTGGTAAGGGAATACATCTACTTAGGGCAGGTAGTGACAACGGATCCGGATCATGAGACTGAAATAACCAGAAGAATAAGAATGGGCTGGGGTGCGTTTGGCAGGCATCTCAAATCATGAACAGCAGGTTGCCACTATCCCTCAAAAGGAAAGTGTATAACAGCTGTGTGTTATCAGTACTCACATATGGGGCAGAAACCTGGACGCTTACGAAAAGGGTTCTGCTGAAATTGAGGACGACGCAGCGAGCTATGGAAAGAAGAATGATGGGTGTAACGTTAAGGGATAAGAAAAGAGCAGATTGGGTGAGGCAACAAACGCGGGTAAACGACATCTTAGTGGAAATCAAGAAAAAGAAATGGGCATGGGCAGGACATGTAATGAGGAGGGAAGATAACCGATGGTCATTAAGGGTTACGGACTGGATTCCAAGGGAAGGGAAGCGTAGCTGAGGGCGGCAGAAAGTTAGGTGGGCGGATGAAATTAAGGGCACATTCACACCGGCGACTTGAGGAGGTCGCGCGACCATTTGCGACTCGCAATCAAAAAGCGACCGAAGGCGACTGATGTTCACACCGGCAAGCCCGGCTGAGCGCGACCCGCAAGTCGCAATCCCGGAGATTATCGTTCTCAGCGAGAACTCTCGGAATCTACGCGGAATTTGAACGCGACGCCGGAGGAGGCCGGATGTAGACACACGAAAGATCACTTCCGGTGCGCCGCTGATTGGTTTATCAGTTTTGCGACCACGGTCGCGCGACTGAAAAATCGCGCAGAAAGCGACTGGCCCAAAATGGTCGCTTTTCAAGAAAGGCGACCGTTTGCGACCATTTGCGACTGGTCGCTTTGCGACCAACTTGGTCGCGCGACCACTGTCAGTCGCCGGTGTGAATGAGCCCTAAGACGTTTGCAGGGACAACATGGCCACAATTAGTACATGACCGGGGTAGTTGGAGAAGTATGGGAGAGGCCTTTGCCCTGCAGTGGGCGTAACTAGGCTGATGATGATGATGATGATGATGATGATGATGATGGTTCACCGTTAAGTCGGTCCTGAATTGAATGTCAATATATTTGTAAGGTACACGTCGTATGTTCAGGAGAGCTATTATCTAAATAATATGAGGTAGGAAACGAGAGCAATCGATTAGGAAATGACGTAACTTTCCTTTTAGCGCGATTAAGTGGCATTGACCAGGACGAGCACCATGAATTTATGGCGTCGAAGTCAGTACGCGGAGCCTCACGGTCACGATCAGCCTTGGTACAGACATTGCGATACACTAGCGAGTCACGAAGAATGTAGACCGCTGTTCCGAAGACGTACACGAACCATTCGTGGCAACATCAACCCAGCTACTTCCTGCACGATTCGCGCCCTCCCTCTTACGTATCGACACTACACAGTTACATGCAGAGGACACCACTTGCCGTTTAGTCCACGCTGCGAAGAGAACCGCTCAAAATGCGAGCACGGGAGTCGACTGCAGGAGACGACCACGTCGCTCTTATAGTTGCCGCACTGTCGCTGCCACTCACCTGTCGCACGATATACGCCGCAGAAACTTGCGGCAACGTCAAGAAGCATGCAAGCACTTCCAAGGGCGTTCGCTGAGTGGATCTTCTGTATACGAGCAAGAACTCGGTGCTGTTGCTTTTTCCTTGTCACTTGGATCTTCAACTTAGAGACGAGTTACAGTGTCAGCCGAGTTGCGGGCGGGCTTGACGACGAAGGGGCCTTTCCGTGAACTTGGAATGCCTTAATTTTTCGCTGCAACCGTTGACGCAATAGAATTTATCCTCTCGGTCGGTGTATATATAGAGCTCCGCGGGGACGCACTGGAAGGCGCTTCAGCGCATGATAGCAATTAACAAGAAAAGTAACGTGTTTATGCGTGGGAATTTCAGGAACTGTCTGGTGCCGCCCGTGAATTCCCTCGAGTCATCCATCAGAAAGTAAACACATGCTAGCGGCCAGGCACTGCTGAGGCGTTTAGTGTCTGGAATTATACGTGGAAGTGTTTTTTTTTTATTAATGTTGCAGATGGTATAAGGGGCATGCCTGATTGCACTTCAACCATAACAAGGTTGTGCATCAATTAAGGAATGCTGCAGAGAAAACAAGAACTTCAGTTGTTGTGACCGTTAGAAGAGGCATGGTAGGCAAAAAAAGGAAAGACACGTAGGAAGAAAAAAGGCGGGCAACACCGCCGTGACCTCCCTGCACCAGCATGTAGCGAACTCATAAGGCCTATTGATTTTTTTTTCAGCATCACAGACTCCATTCTTTTTTTAAGAAATAGCCAGAGGGGGAACTTAATAAGATATGCGAACTTCTACTGTGCCATAATTACTGGGATCTGGGAAAGTAGATTGAAATGAGTGACGTTACGCTCAAGTGGATCGTCGCTGCTGCTATGGGGAGAAATTCTAAAATAAGTCCAAGTTTAGTCTTCATTATTGCTTCTAGAAAACACAGTTTCCGAATAATGCTCTGTTAGCTTACAAACTGCTCCAGCGTCTCTCTATAGTGTCCTTCGGAAGATCCAGTTGTACTTCGCAAGATGCTTTCCCAATCCTAAGGGAAGAAGCTCTCAAGGGCATTCCGAAGGGAGGAGAACACCTCCTTCTTGCACTCGACCTGAAAGGCGCCTTCAATAACATTTCTCACGAAACCATCCTCAAGAGACTGATCAACATCAGCTGCGGGAAGCGCTTCTTTAATTACGTCAAATCGTTGCTGATGGGCCGAACGGCAACCATCGGAATAGGCCAGACTCGATCGGATGGCCTATTCGGGTGTAATTTAATGCCGCGTCCCCTTCTTGCTTGTTTCCATCTTCGTCAAGGATATGTTGTGTTGTTGCAAACTTCCTGCATAAGAAGTTTATGGGGTTACAAAATATTGTAGATGCGGCCTTCTTTTTTTTTTTTTCACGTACTTCTGACAACCAACGTTCACTTTCACCTTTTATCTTTGGTTGAACCAGAATTTGAACTATAGATTTTTTGCTCCCAGTATATTTCCCATTTTCTGGCTACTTCATCCTGCGGTGACTGCGTTTTCTTCCCTGCTTTGCTCTCGAGATGCTTTTTGTCGTTCGGCGATCGCTTCTCGTATCTCCTTGTTCCACCAGCTTTCTGGTTTCTTTTTTCCGCTCCAAAGAGCATGTTGCTTCTCTTTCCGTATTCCTGTCGTTATTACGCTTAGAAGCTCACGAGATTCCCACTGTTTAACAGTCTCGGATCAGAACAGCAGTTTACGATAGGTAGCGAGGCCCAGGAAATGGTAAGGGAATACATTAACTTAGAGCAGGTAGTGACCGCGGATCCGGATCATAAGACTGAAATAATCGGAAGAATAAGAATGGGCTGGGGTGCGGTTGGCAGGGATTCTCAGATAATGAACAGCAGGTTGTCATTATCCCTGAAGAGAAAAGTGTATAACGGCTGTGTCTTACCAGTACTCACCTACGGGGCAGAAACCTGGAGCTTACGAAGCGGGTTCTGCTTAAATTGAGGACGACGCAACGAGCTATGGAAAGGAGAATGATAGGTGTAACGTTAAGGGATTAGAAAAGAGCAGATTGGGTCATGGTACAAACGCGAGTTAACGACATCTTCGTTGAAAACAAGAAAAAGAAATGGGCATGGGCAGGACATGTAATGAGGAGGGAAGATAACCGATAGTCATTAAGGGTTACAGACTGGATTCCAAGAGAAGGGAAGCGTACCAGGGGGCGGCAGAAAGTTAGGTGGGCGGATGAGATTAAGAAGTTTGCAGGGACAACATGGCCACAAATAGCACATGACAGGAGTAGTTGGAGAAGTATGGGAAGGGCCTTTGCCCTGCAATGGGCGTAGCCAGGCTGATGAAGATGATGATGATGATGATGATATTCCCACTCTTTGCTTGGTAATTTGCTAAGTTTTTCCTCGAATTTTGTGATTATATTTGTTATTGGCAAAGTGTTCAAATTTGGACTGCCCATTTTGTGCTACTTGCTATCTGTACCAACTAGATATCCCATTTTCAAAATGATGCGTTCATGGTAACCGCCTATGCTGCTTCCTTCCTCCTTCCTCCTTCCTCCTTAGTTACCTTAGTCACCTTCCTCCTTAGTTACCATTACTCGCAGCTTATCATGAATTCCTTCTGTCACGGACGGGTGGAGACGAACGCCGTCTGGTGGCGCTGCAAGGAAGCCAGCGGTGCGAGCGGTGCGTGTGCTTCGCAGTGATTGGTTGTTGTTGCGTACTCCAGCGTAGCGCATCGTACTGCTGCCGATTTGTAGCGACGCCTGCCTATCGAAGCTCGACCGACGTTACTATTGGGTGGCGTGGCGCTGTCGGCGGGCTGCAAGCATCCGGTAGAACATGGCGACCAAGCAAGGACGAGACGATTCCTCGTGCGAAACTTGCACGGTTTGTTCAAAGGTTGGTGAAAGATGAAGAGAAGAGAATGAAGTGTTCAAAAAAGTACATTTCGGAGCCCCTAAATAGGCTGCCTACAATCGTGGGAGGGATCTTGCTTCCGTCGACGTCACGTGACCGGCACAGATTCTGATTCGCGGAAAGGGCATCCAGCCTTGGTGGATACCAAGCCTGCAGCAAGGAAAGAGGGCCGCGCCTCCGGGTATACCAAGTCTCCGGGTATACCAACTCTCCGGTTATACCAAGCCTCTGTTTATACCAAGCCTCTGGTCCGGGAATTGTAGACGCTTGTCCTTCCCTTTTGCGCGTTGCTGGTTCCCGGAAGTTCTACTGTAGAGCTTCACAGTTCGAGGAAGGGGTCCCTCTGAAGTCGCACACACACACACACACACACACACACACACACACACACACACACACACACAAAAGAGGCCTGTAAACACTGCGGGGCTTCCGCCAGACCGGCAGACACTCGAGATGACCTTGGCGAATTAGGAAGTCACACTTCGTTTTGACGAGGCATGGTGGGCGAAAATGCTTTTTGCACGGCGTGCTAGACGCCAACCGTAACATTGTGCTATTGGGCGACAGAACAGCCGCGCAGCTCCCACGGTCACGAAACCCTGCAAGACTCGCAAAGAAAAGCTTAGCTTTTCAAACAATGGGGACACCTTTTTCACTGCGAAGTTGGGATCTTGTAAACACGAGGCATGCCCATTTCTTAGCAATCTCACGCCTTGCACACTTTTGAGAAGTATGCCCTCAAGGCAGGCAGCATATTGAATTGGTGCTCTAAGTAACACTCATAGCGATTGCATTTTTCTTCAGCCCCGATAAGTGTTAAGAAAAAAAATTGATAGGTGGCCTTTCTGGGCATCCGCGTAAGACGTTCACTCAAGGCAATTTCTGTCAATGTGTATAGTAACCAGATGTGCACCGGTGCATACTCGAGATTCCACTCCGCTCATATTATAGGTCACGAACGCTTCGTCGCTGCAGTGCTCTTTTCGCGCAGAATCCGCATCAGCTCCGACACCAGACGGAGTAAGAAATGATAAGTCCAACAACGCCTGTCCTTCACAGCCACTTCTTACTCATGAAATGCAGCAGTGTCGGTTACTAACCGTGAAACGGTACAAAATGCCAGCAGAAGCCTGCGGCCACCCCCATTGGCCGCCGCTGCTGCTGTTCATGATGATTATAGATGCTTTTCATTCTAGCATTTCTGTTTAGATCACCTTCATCTTTCTTCTCTTCATCAAAACTTCCCTCCTACCTTGTGCGATTACCTATGCATACAGCGTATGCGGTCAGGTAAATTTATTACCTGCTTTCTTTTCGCCAATGCTTTAAACGTTTTTTTTTTTTTACTTATCTCGACTGCTGACCAGTTGCTGCTTCGGTCCATTTTGACGTAATAGTTCTGCAGAAACCCGCAAGGTGGAGAGAAGTAATGAATAAAGGGAAAATCAGACATCCACCCGTTCGTAGCAATTACTACAAAGCAAACCCATATGGGCTCCTCGAAAGAAAAGCCTCATAGTTGAAGAAAAATTCGTCCTGGGGCGGGACACGAACCCGGGACCACCGCCTTTCCGGGGCAGCCGCTCTACCATCTCAGCTAACCAGGCGGCTAGCAGATGGCAGGGCGAAGTCGAATTGTCGACAACACGAAGCAAAGGCAAGAGTTTGACGTAATAGTTCTGCGGAAACCCGCAAGGTGGAGAGAAGTAATGAATAAAGGGAAAATCAGACATCCACCCGTTCGTAGCAATTGCTACAAAGCAGCAATTGTAGGAGCAATTAAGGAGCCTTTGTAGCAATTGCTACGAACGGGTGGATGTATGATTTTTCCTTTATTCAATCGGTCCATTTTAAATCTAAGCGCTTATGGAATGCGTACGCTACCTGCCGGTCTCATTCGGTGAATCATTTCGCATTCTACTAAGAAGAGATGACTGGCCTCCGGATTTTTTGTTACAGCATACACATGCCTCACCTTGTTGCGAGTATTTGCTCCGCGAGATCGAACTGATCGCCGCCTATGGGGGCACTGGCTGAACCACAGATAGTGTGGAGTTCGCCGCGCATCGTCTGCAATAGGAACTACATCTCTACATGTGCTCGTACGGCGTATATGTCTTTAAAGGCCGTTTCTTCCATAGTTGCAGCAGTCGCAAAATGCTGGTCTGCATTTTTTTTACGGTGAACAAAGTCACTTAGTTTCGCGCCTTCGTCTTTGCGCTGCAGTAACACCAGTGGCTGCTCACGTTGAGCGCGCGATGTGTGACTGTTGCAGTCTCCGCTCGCCGCAGTCGCATCACTCTTATTATCGCCTCGTGTTTCGAGTGCATCACAATAAGCAGTTTACTTCGTCTTTAACAAACGAAGTGGTAGCAGTGAGACGTGAAGGGTGCGCTTTAGCGACTTGGACTGGATGTTTTGATCACTTAGCAATCTCTGCGATACCACAAAAGACGAACACGTTGGGGCGAAAATAACTGAGCAGTGAAAAAAAAAGCATGCACGCTTGTTTCACATCGCGTCGCACACCTTATATTACAACTGCATCATGATAATTGCGATAATTTCGTATGTGTATGTGTGTGTGTGTGTGTGTGTGAGTACAGTTACTGCCGCTGATAGCGGCGGCTCCATCGTAAGACTCCATCGGCACACTCTTCCCAACGTAAGTCTTAACTGCGCCATGGCGCTACAGACGTGATTTCAGTTCACTGTCAAACTATCATCATCATCCACCTATATCCACTGTATAACGAAGGCCTTTTCAAGCGGTATTCAATTACCCCTGTCTCGCGCTAGCTGACTGCAGCTTGCGCCTGCAGATTTCCTCATTTCACCAGCCCACCTAATTTTCTGCCGTCCTCGACTGCGCTTCCCTTCCCTCAGTATACATTCTGTAACACTAATGTTCTGCCGGTTATCACCGCTACGATTACATGACCTGCCATTTTTAAGAGTGGAGCTCTTAGGCGTCCGTTCCTGCGGTGAGCGTCGGCGTGGGCGTCGTCCCTCGGCCTCTTCGTAAGCGAGCGACGGAGCACAACGACGGATTAAAGAGCAAATGCGGAGCGTAGATGAAAGGCGGCGATAGCGAGGAGAGCGCGAGGAGGAAAGCGGAGGAGGAGGGTGCAGCGGAACCATGAGGCGGAAAGCGGAGGAGGAGGAATGATGAAAGTGAGAGAAGAAAAGCGTATACGCCTCGTGCACCGCCTATGGAGGCGCCACTGAAAGCCGCCTAGCGGACGCTTCCAACAGTACACGCGGGAGCAGTAGCAGACGACAACCATTTGCAGCAAGGATAGCTGAAGTTCGCGGCTGCGATTTCTCCTTTGTTCGGGTGCCAGGCTGCTTCTTCTGTGGTGACAGCTGTAGCGAAGATGCTGACCTCTGTGCGAGCGGGTATGAACACGATGTTACCGGTGTTTGGGACAACATGGTCCACATACGTGCAACGTGTGTCCCGCAGACAAACGCCATGAGCCCCATTTACATGACGTGGAGCTCATGTTCACTAGCCGATAAATTTTGTTGAGTGATGCGATCTCTCGATGGTTTTTTTTTATTCTACCCTTGCCGCAATGCTGCTTCTGTACCTCAATAATATGCACCTGTCGTTAGGGCAGACTTATATCAAACATATCCGCACGGTGCAATCTCTGCATATGCCGTTGTGATTTTTCTGCCGATGAATACATGTTACATCGCCGAATAAGTGCAGTCGAAGTCGCCTCAAGAAGAGTAATTGCCAATTTATTGATGGAAACGCGTACACTATAGCCAACGAAGTCACCAAACACACGGGTTAATAAAAGCGCGTGTTAGTGCTGTACCGCCGATGCAATTCTGCTGCATATGCTGATGAACTACCGTTCCCGCTGCAGTTTGTGCAATTTTAAATTCCCCAAGGGAGCTGCTTGGAAACGTACAAAGCTAAAGACTGACACTAACTTTCCAGTACTTTTTTATATTACTAGAGAGAGGTGCCCCACGATATATTTAAAGGCAGAGCAGCGCCAGTCAAAGTAGATGAGCGCTGGCGGCAAGGCCCGGTTTAGTCGTCTGCAGCGTAAGTATAAGAAAGAATTCAGCTGAGTAAAAAACTCACATGCAAGAAGGGACTACGTTGTGAAACAAACAAATCAGTCGGTGTGTCAAGTTTGCTCAGGCAGCATCGAGGTGTTATGACTTCCCAAACGGGACGCGAACTTTTCAGCGAGAAATGGAGAAATACCATATGCAGCAGCTATTAGCAATTCTCTCCCTGAACTACCTATTTTCTAAACACATTTCCAAAAACGAAAACAATATCTAAGATGCCCTCGGGCGAAAAGAATAAAGCTGTCAAAGAAGCACTTCCTTGGTATCATTCCGACAAGACACAGCGTGATTTATACCCTTTACGAACATGGCAGGGTGATAACTTCGCAGCTCAAAAGAATCGACAAGAGTTATGCATGGAGCAAATAGCAACAGTTAAACATGTGCGAAGCCACGCATAAAATAGATGTAAAAACATGAAGTGCGCGACAGCTGGTGCGAGGATTTACCGCGCCACATGAAATCAACAATTTCAATTCTTGCAAACTTAAGTAGCTTTAACATGCAACGCAATGCGCTCGTGCAGTCGTGCTGCCTAGCTAGCGCAACGCGGTAAAGAAGCGGAAAACAATATAAGCGGCAAACAGCATTCCGAACTTTAGCGAAATGCCTTTAAACCTCATGCTGCACTGCAGACGAACTTCGTTGCTCACGCGTCTAACTATGATCGAGTGGAAAAAACACCGCCGAGACAAAGGAAATGATGAGAACAAGAAATTTCCCTTCGAAGCGACGATCCATTTTTGCTACCGTTGCGCCCGCTGATGAGACTTTGCCGGGAATGATTAGAACCGTATCGCCGGCACGTTTTCACCGGTATTTGAGCCCCCCACCCTGCAACAATTCCTCTTCGACGTTCCCTGAAGCTTTGGCCACCCCACACGTGCGAATGGTGTTGCCTATCTTGCTATGAAAACGTGAATAAGGCAGAGAAGCACGATCAACGACACAACAAACTACGGCGCGCCAGGCTCCTCTCCCGCGTGTTCTGCGCAAGGCCGCCACCTGTGGCGCGTCCGTCGGCGTGCACGGCGCGTATTGGCGGCGCAAGACGGGCTTTGAGGCGAGTTTGGCTATGAGATGGCGCCAGAGTAGCACGTCGCCTGTTCACCGACGACGGCGAGATGGCGCTACAGTGGCGCGCCGTAGTCTGTTCAGCGATGGCATGTGGCGAGCGCCACCACCGATAACATGCATGGAAACAAAGCGCCACATGAGCAGAGGACTGTCTGCGGCGGCTCTTGCGAATCGCGCGCACGCGTTACGCTCGTGCTGCCTCTAGCCATCTCTCGAATAGCGAGGAATTCGCGCCATATTTCGCTCCGTTTTCAATGTGTCACACGAGACAGATTGTACGCGCCAGCCAATATATCGCGAAACGAAAGCACGTATACGGCTGAGCTCAAATTTCGCGTTGGGGAGTATTGTAGTAATCGGTGAATGGGGCAAAATAATTCGGTCCGTTTTATACTATCTAATTACAATCGAATCGCGAGCATCACGGTAATAAAAGCTAACCTTAAACTACCTACGCTTGCTTCCAGACGTGCGATGCTTCGCTTAAGCCTTTTTCACAAACTGTATCATCATCCCTACCTGCGCCATTTACTAATCCTTCCTCCCCATTACGTTTTGCACCGTCTTAATCATGCTCATAAAGTTGGCATTCCGTTGTGTAAAATAGAATCGTTCCTACAGTCCTACATACCACGCGCATCAAATGATTGGAATTGCCTTCCCGAATTGGGGGTAACACTTTCAGATCATGAAAAATTAGTAACTTCATTCCCCAATGCTCTAACATCTTGTTGTATTCTGCCTCTTTATAGCTATTATTGTATACTTAGAAACACTGGACTGTTTCTTTGTATATATAGTATTTTTGTAACATGTATTCTGCCTCTTTATAACTATTATCGCATAATTAGAAACATTGTGCTGCTTCTTGTATAGTAAAAATTTTGTTGTATTCCTGTATTTTATATCACTCCCCTCTGTAATGTCTGTTGACCCTGAGGGTATCATAAATAAATAAATAAATATAGCTTGGGTTGGCGTGGATCGATTCTCGTGACTTTTTTGGGGCTGTGTATTCTATGGCATGCTTAGAGTAGTTCTACAGCAAATGTGATCGCTCGAAGACGATGTTGCAGGCCTTCTTTACTGAAACGAACCTAAATAAACACAAGAGTTCACAACATAAGTCCACGTCTAACGTTCACTTCGTATTGCCTGCAGACAAAGCCAACAAAGGTTCGCTTCGGGAGGCTTGTAACAAATGCGGCAATGCCACAAATCCTCCTATCGTACGGCTTTGCGACGGTTTCCACCTGGGCGCGCATGACAAATCGGTCACCACACCGCGCACCTTGTGGCTGGGGCCATGCGCGACGTGTTTTCGCACGAGAACGCCGTCGCGAAATTTACCGTCTGCGATACTAGCAAGTCGCAGCGCTGGTGCCCGTTTCCGGAGCACGTTAGCAGGCATGCGTCAACATACATCTGACGCGTGTGAGATACCTCCGTGCCAACGGTGGTGAACGCACTCAACGCCGGTCCCAGTGCCATCAGGTCTGCAAGTTGCAACGGATACGACTTCGAGGCATGGTCCAAGTTGAGGCAGCGGATCAGGGCGTCCCCGTTGCTTACCATCTCGGCATCCTCCGCGTCGGACGACCTGAAGAGACCCGTCAGGCCTAGGCTGAGCACCAGGGCGCTTACGAGTGCCAAGCCCAGGAAGCCGTAGTTTGCCGCTTCGACGTCACCATAGTTGAAAAGTGGCGGTACTAGGTGGACGGCCGGGACGAATACCGCGTCTCTCTCAGTGAGAACGTTGGGCCCCGCAGAGAGTAGCGGAAACGGCGCACCCAATAAAGCCGGTCGCCTCATGGAGCGCCGCCAGGCAGCGCTAGCCGCTGCGTCAAAGTCGCGCCAGAAGTGGCCCGTGGTTGGTGAAAGGCCGTCGTAGTAGTCGTTAAGCTTGGCGACGCCATTCCCGCAAGCCGGAACGCCAGGCACGATGCGCGAAAAGGAGAGGCGTTCGACAATCAAGTCCTTATGAACGGCCGATAGCCAGCGTGCCTTGTCGATGTGGTCCAACAAGGCGCCCTTGACGCGCCGCTCCACGAAGGCAGTGACCTTGGACCGCGACTCAACCTCAGTGCTGACGCTCAGGAAAGGAGCGTGTGCAGCCAGACCGGCAACCTGCTCGATGCCATCGAAGCAGCTGTCTTCCTCTGCGTGCGCCATGCTGCGTGGGTAGGGAGTGAAGCACCCTAACCGGTGCCGGACGAACTCCCAGGCCAGATATGGCTCCAGGTTCCTTTTGCGCAGGAGCATCTCCTCGAGTAACGGCAGGACGGCTCGGTTGACCACTTGGATCTCATCGTTGCCGCTGAACTGCGCCTCGGCTGCCGCGGTAGCGTGTCTGTTGAGCTCGTCCGTCAGAATTTTCGATCTGAGTCCGTACTCGTCCAGGTTCCGAATGGGCAGCGTAACCGGATGCTGGACCTGGAGGTTTCCCGCATGTCTCAAGATCGAGACCACCTCGCGCTTGCCTCGCATCACGTCCTTGTCAAGGGTCGCAGTGGTTCCGCCTGTGCGCGACGAGTGTTGAGGGTTCGTTGCCGAGCGCCGTCCCCGTCGGATCAACGCCAGCCAGTTCATGTCTTCTGCGGACCTCAGGAACTGTCTATTGATGCAGAGTCGAAGGCGTCTCTTGTACTCTCCCCTGCATACCGGCGCAGCGTCCAACCAGATGATCCCGCCGTCCTGGTAACGGGCCGCCAGTAGGGTCACGAGATCAATCGCGCTCTCGTTGGCGTTGAGAATCGTCATCGTCTCTGCGATAACGTCGTCGTTATCAATGGCGGCCCTCCGCATGCGACGACGACACGTAGCGTACCGAGAAGCGGCACGGTTCACGGCGACCCACGGGTCCTCGGCTCGCGGTCGCCAGGCAGCCAGCGCGTCCGCAGCCAGAGCGCGGAGGTAGCTGCGCACGAGAGAATCGATCGCGTGGCCGTGGCAGAGTCGATCTCCGCAAACGAATCGCGACAGGCTCGAGCAGGGCGACGCGGCGCTGCTGCTTCCGACGCACGACGCGATGAGGGACGAGTAGTGCTGACACAGAGAAGAGTTGCATGGCACGGCGCTGAGCAACAGCCCGGTGCCCTCGGGAAATTCGACGAGTGGTTCGCGTTGTTCTGCTACGTAGGGACGCAGCGATCTTTGCAGCAGGAAGGGAAGGCCCGTGATGGTGCTCATAATGGCCAAGGCGACGACCGTGGCGCCTGCCGAGCGTTGCAGGTCGTAGCCTCCGCAGGTCGCGTCGGTGGTGATGAGCGACGGAGCCTCGCTGGCCTGCGGGAGAACATGGCAAGCGGTGCTGCTTAGTGACTCTGGAACGGGATTGATTTGAGTCTGTTATGCAGTTGCAGTGGCGGCAACATTTTTTACGGTGTTTGTTTTTTCTGTCTTGTTTATTTTGCGCCCGAGTCTTGTCAAATCTATTGCTTGAATAATGTGGTGTGTTCAAGCGGCGTTAGGCCATTTTACTGGGGCTACTTCGCCTTGTCGTGTATTGATTCTTTGTCCACCGACGGCCTTTGCGATAGAGAGCCTGGGATGCGTGCCTAGTCGACTACATTATGGCGCCTCTTGCGTGCAGTTCACTTATTTCTGCCTCTAGTTCGGCGTTGTACAGTGAAGTCATGTATTAACTGGTTTAAACCTAAGCCACGCTGTGCCAAGGGCACTGGCTAAGACATCTTTTTGTGGAACCTCTGTCGCTGACATTTCAAATATTTGTTTTCTGCGCTAAAATAAATAGATAGCGACAGAATTACCGCATCATGCTTGGATCGTGCTATGGAGCCTGGACTTTCCGGAGATTCCGGGAAAAGTACCCGCGTAAGGAAGTGTTGTCGTTCTAGGACTAAATCTGGCCATGGGCTAATGTGTAAGATACTCTTAACTGTGCCATGGAGCTTCGCAGGTGAAAGTAAAACGCAGCTCTCTTATCCATTTCCCATTTACGCATTCAGTCATTATTTAATTGTGTTGTCACAAGCTGTCATGAACCACGTCTGCCGCGCAGACAACCAGATGAATGAAAGAGGAGAACGACGTTAGACAAGCTGCCGCGAGACCGCTCTTCAACCACCGCGCCTATCAACCAGATTCATCTGGTTCTGCATTGAACACCTCGTGTGTAACATTTGGTGGAGCTGTGCGGGGTAACTCCCTCGACCTACAACGGAGCCACCAGCACAAGAGCTACGCCGAAGCCGTCGCCTCGCCGGACTTTCGCCGTCGCGCTCAATCATGGCCACAGAGCAAAATACCCTCACCAGCAGTGCCTTGGCGAGCCCAGTTTCTATCCAGCGCTACCGAGAGCCACGCACGTTCTCGGCGAAGGCAGAGGAAGATGTGGATGAGTGGCTAACCCATTACGAATGGGTAAGCCAATACAATAACTGGAACGCTGCCAGTCAGCTTAAGAACGTTGTTTTCTTCTTGTCCGGCACGGCGTTGGTATGGTATGGCAACCACGCGGACATGCTAACTACATGGACACGCTTCGTTGAGGAGATCAAAAAGTGTTTCGGTGACTCGGACGCAAAGAGGGAACGTGCGGAACTCACATTAGCCCAGAGAGCTCAGGTACCCGGCGAGACTTGTACTACCTATATCGAAGAAATTTTGAAGCTGTGCCGAACCGTCAACCCTCAAATGACAGAGCAAGATAAAGTGGGGCACGTGGTAAAAGGAATAGCGGAAGACGTGTACAACTTCCTCATTGGTAAAGAGAACTTGCACACTGTATCAGAACTGATATGGCACTGCAGTACGTTCGAGGCGCTGAAGACTCGCCGAATTGCACCAAACTTTGGACGGCTGGCCAATGTAACGACTGTAGCAAGTGTTGGCACGAGTCCTCCGCTCCCAGACCTTTCGTCCGCCATCCGCCAGATAGTCCGCGAGGAGCTCCAGCGACATGACGAACAGGCACGTTATGCGGCGCCACGTTGCAGCTCCTCCGTTTTCCGAGAGACTCTTTGGAAACCCCCTTCGGCTACTTGGAACCACTCGGTGAACGTCGCGGATCTTAACGGCTCCAGAGACAAACCGCATTACATTACGACTCAACTACCACGCAATGATTCGCCCCCTCAACGTTTTGATCCACGCCCGCGCAACTTTCGTCCGCGAACACTCGCCGCTACCTACGACTTTCAAGGGGAAGAGCCTCGTTACCTTCAACCGATGTCTTCGGCAGAATACGTCAATCCGCATTCTGAAGTTCGCCCTTCGCCAGTGTGTTACTGCTGCGGCATGCCTGGCCATATAGCTGGTACTGTAGCCGACGTCGAGCATCAAACTACGGATCGTCAGCGTCGACTATGCGGTCTAGCGGTCGTACACTGCGCACTCAGTGGCCAGGAGACTCTACTTCAGGAAGCCACTTTCGAGAGGACCGATGCACTGCCCAGGAGAGCTACTTTGGAGAAGAAAGAACCCGGAACCGCTACCGCTCCCCTGCCTTCGACCGTACTCTGACGCCACCACCAGTCTTCCGAGCCTCCCGATCACCATCCCCTCGGCCGCGATTCACGTCACCATCGCCTCGGCGCCGTTTCGTGTCGCCCCCGCCGGGAAACTAGCCTGCGCGGCCGATGGAGGTGAGGTCGCTGGAAAATGTGTGCTGCCGACTCAACTGCCTCCAACTATTTTCATGCTAAAGAATAACGTTCATGTACTGATTGATGGGGTCTCTACAATGGCTTTAGTCGACACGGGAGCAACTGTCTCGGTCATGAGTGTGGGGTTTAAAGGCCTTCTGGGACGCAAGGTTATGTTTCGTTGGGACCAGTGCACAAGTTTCCGTGGAGTCAGTGGTGAATCATTATACCCGGTTGGTGTGTGTAACGTGGATGTGTCTTTGGGTGGGAAAGCTTTTAATGCAGAGTTAACTGTTCTTCCTCGCTCCTCGCATGACGTGATTCTGGGGATTGACTTTTTGCAATTGTGTGGTGCGAATGTTGACTGCCGGACGGTAGAACTGAGTGTCGACACCAGTGTTTCACCTGTGCTCTTTGTAGGTGAAGCTTGCCCGGAGAGTGTGTTGTGCGTGTCTGAGGATACAGTTGTGCCCGCCTTATCTGCGATGCATGTTGCCGTCGCCTGTTCATCTTCGACTCCTATCTCGTTCGATGCTGCAGTGGAACCTGTACATCGGAACTGCCTCAAGAAAAACATGTTAGTTCCGCACTGCGTGGTCTCAGTGACCAATGGATGCGCGGGGCTGTGGGCGCTAAACTGTTCCACTGAAGCGGCAGTGCTACCTCAAGGCCTAAAGATTGCCACGTTTAAGGAAGACTCGCCCGTATCGGTGGAAGTACTTACAGAGCTCCCCGATGAAGGAGCAACCAGTGTCTCGAGCTCCGGGAGCTCGAAGATACTTTCCATGATTGATAAGTCACTCAGCGATCACGAGCGTCGAGTTTTGATGGCCTTGCTTACGAAACATACCTCGGTATTCGACTTTGCGCAGCACAATGGCCCGCCATCAATTCCTGCGTCCAGAACTCGTCACCGCATCAACACAGGAGCCGCCCAGCCAATCCGACAAAAACCCTATCGTGTATCCCCGTCAGAACGCAAGATAATCAGCGATCAGGTCCAAGAAATGCTATGCAAAGGCGTCATTCGAGAATCATCTAGCCCTTGGGCAGCCCCCGTGATATTGGTGAAGAAGAAAGACGGTACGTGGCGGTTCTGTGTTGATTACAGTCGCCTAAATGCCGTTACTAAGAAAGATGTATATCCGCTCCCACGAATTGACGACGCCATCGACTGTCTCCTTGCGGCATCTTACTTTTCCTCAATGGATTTACGGTCAGGTTACTCGCAAATTCCTATACACAAGGACGACAGAGAAAAGACAGCATTTGTAACACCCGACGGACTATTCGAGTTTAGCGTGATGCCTTTCGGGTTGTGTAACGCGCCCGCAACGTTCGACAGGTTCATGGACACGATATTACGCGGCTTGAAATGGGAAGTTTGCATGTGCTACTTAGACGACGTTGTGATCTTCGGGCGAACGTTTAGTGAGCACAACAAACGTCTGGATTTGGTCTTGAACTGCTTGGAGAAAGTGGGTCTTGTGCTCAATCCAAAGAAATGCCATTTTGGGGAACAACAAACTCTTGTGCTAGGACATCTGGTCGCTAAAGAAGGCATCCGACCAGATCCACAAAAGACTGCGGCCGTAGAAGAATTTAGAGTACCCAACTCTGTCAAGCAGTTAAGAAGTTTCTTGGGCTTGTGCTCCTATTTTCGCCGATCGATTCCCCGGTTTGCTGACATGGCTCATCCCCTTACACGCCTTCTCCAAAAAGGCGTTCCCTTCAAGTGGACTGCAGATTGCGACTCATCGTTTCGCCAGCTCAAGTTCCTGTTGGCATCCCAACCAATTATTCGCCACTTTGATCCTTCATCACCAACTGAGATTCACACCGATGCCAGCGGCGCAGGCATCGGTGCTGTGCTAGTTCACCGTGTTGGCGACAGTGAGCACGTGATATCTTACGCTAGCCGGTCCTTGAGCCGCTCCGAGCGCAACTACACAGTCACCGAACAAGAGTGTCTGGCGGTCATCTTCGCCGTGCAAAGGTTTCGTTCGTATCTCTATGGGCGCCCCTTCACTGTGATAACAGATCATCATTCGCTATGCTGGCTTGTGAATCTGCGGGATCCCTCAGGACGACTAGCGCGCTGGGCCCTCCGTCTACAGGAATACGATTTCGTTATTTGCTACAAAAGTGGCCGGCGACATGCTGACGCTGATTGTCTCTCTCGGATGCCACTTCAAACATCTGAATGTGATGCGGACAATTTTGATGAATACATCGATTTTGTGTCCCCGGAATTTCCGGATATGGTTACCGTCATATCCGAGCAGCACAAGGACGAGAGCTTACAACCGCTCTTAGCGGCAGCACAGGAGTCACCTGCAGGCAGTCGCTTTCGTTTACGTGATGGTAGCGCGCTGTATAAGAAGAGCTACTCGACCACCGGTGCACTCTACCTTTTAGTTGTCCCCAAGAACCTTCGCCACCAAGTATTACACGCCATGCACGATGACCCAACTTCCGGTCATCTTGGTTCCACACGTACACTCTACCGGGCTCAAGAACGTTTTTACTGGCCTAAGATGCGGAAAGATATCGAACGGTACGTCGCCAGCTGCTCTCAATGCCAGCACTACAAGCGTCCGCCACAAGCGCCACATGGCCTGCTTCAACCAGTTCCCCCTTCTAGCGTCCCCTTTGAGCAAGTTGGTATAGATCTCCTGGGCCCTTTCCCGCGATCCTCCAAGGGTAATCATTGGGTTATCGTTTGCGTAGATCACCTTACCCGCTAATGTGAGACCGCCGCATTGCCATCGGCCACAGCTACAGAAGTTTCTATCTTCTTGCTGGCTAACGTTATACTCCGACATGGACCACCTCGCATAGTAATCAGCGATCGTGGGCGACAGTTTACCTCGGACGTGGTTGAAGATACCCTTCGTCTGTGTTCATGTAGCTTCCGCCATTCTACGCCATACCATCCACAAACTAATGGTCTGGTCGAGCGCACAAACAGAACGCTTGCCAACATGCTGTCCATGTACGTCGATTCAGCAGACAAGAATTGGGACAGTATCTTGCCTTTCATTACCTATGCCTTCAATACCGCGAAACACGAGACCACTGGTTACTCACCATTTTTCCTTCTGTATGCTCGTCCGCCGCGCTACACCCTCGACACCATATTTCCCTACTTCGCTCATGACAACGAATCAATTGATGAGATCCTATGTCGAGCAAAAGAAGCGCGACGCCTCGCTAGGCTTCGCCCCTTAGCATCGCAGGACCGGTCCAAGATACGCTATGACGGGCGTCACCGCCACGTTTACTTCGATCCTGGTGACCTTGTGTGGCTCTGGACGCCGTTGCGGAAGCGTGGCTTGTGCCAGAAGTTTCTCGCCCACTACGTCGGCACTTACGTTATTCTGGAGCGCCTCAGCGAAGTAAACTACCGCATTGCGCGTCTCACGAGCAGTGGACGACGCTCGGCCAAGGCTGAAGTGACACACGTCACGCGTCTGAGGCGTTACAACCCACGAGATGACTGACGGGCTTCGTCTGCCAGCGGGGAAATGTCACAAGCTGTCATGAACCACGCCTGCCGCGCAGACAACCAGATGAAAGAAAGAGGAGAACGACGTTAGCCAAGCTGCCGCGAGACCGCTCTTCAACAACCGTGCCTATCAACCAGATTCATCTGGTTCTGCATTGAACACCTCATGTGTAACAACATTATTCTCTCTGTGGAGATGCGCGTTGATAAAAACAGACAATGCTTATCACTCTGGTATTATTTCTCCGCGGGGTTCCAAACTATCAGTTCTCTAAAATGTATACAGTTTTGCTTCTTCTGACAGGTCACTCAACAGAATAAGCAGAAAACTGCTCAAAACAAACACGCAAATCCCCTCGTTGTGCCGAGCTCGGGTTCATTGTCATTGGCGTATGTGACTTCAAGACTAACCGGTGAATTACCGGTGCCCAATGCGTCATTATGCCAACAGAACGGCAACAATGTCACCTGAGCTCGAAGTGCTTAGCAGCGCAACGCTATATCCCGTATGCCAAGACGGCGGGTGAGCGCTGGCGCAACATTGATCAAGTTACAGAACTCTTTTTTTGTGTGTGTTTATGTCTAGTGCGACATGGGCGTTCGAGGTGTAGATGGGTTATATTTGAGGCTGCACTTACGTGTGATTCCCCGTGGTATAGCGACGAAAATATGGAACCCGTGGAACGCCTCGCGCTAAGAAGTATGGTAACTGGTGAGCAAGACCTATTCTTCTTCTTCTTTGATTGATGGCATCCGTTCGCCCATGGTTATTCGTTCAATTGTACAAACAGCCAATGTTGGGGTCACCGCGAAGATTGCCTCGTTGGCAGTAAAAAGAAAGCGACACCAAGAAGAAATGTCTCAAAAAAATATGACGATGAAGCGAAGCGATGATATGAAGAAATATGACACTGACGATGATTGTCAGTGTAAGCAAATAGCACGAAGGAGCGAGCGAACGAACGAATGATTTAGCAAGAAAGAGCGCCAGAGAAGGAGTAAACGAGTGAGTGAACGAGAGAGAGAGAGAGTCAGGAAGAGAGCGAGCTAACGTTTTTTTTTTTGCCGAGTCCGTCCACCGACCGTCCACCGATGAACCTCGAAAATGTCCGAAAGATTCAAAGAAAGTTATTTCGATCGTTAAAGAAATATGATCAGAAACTACGACAACGATACTGACGTGTATGTGGAGACATTATCAAACGCTTTCCGCACGTAATGGGATGACATTTAGCTAATATGAAGCTATACGTTGGAAAAAGTTTAATTTATGCTAAATAGGTTATGTCAGTTTTATACAAAGTTCGCGTCATTTCATCATCCCGACGTCATGAGACCGAGAAAAATTTGATGGCGCCATCTGGCAAAGAGAATATACCATCTCTCAGTAGTTCAAGTATACATTCACAGGTACCATACAAGTTCACTCATGAGAAGGAATATTTCATTCGTTTCCGCATTGCGTAAGCACCATTGCAAAAGCCAACTGGAACCTTTTTCATGGGAGTAAAATAATATGAAAAAATTTTTGCTGAAGATTACGCTTTGGACTAACGCGAAATATGAGCGCAGCCCTTTACCTGTTTTCATTTCGCGATATATTGGCTGACGTGGACAATCTGCTTCGTGCGGCACATTGAAAACGGAGCGAAGTGGGGCGCGACTGCCTCGCTAATCGAGAGATCGCGAGAAGTGGCGCGCGGGTGACGCGTGCTTGCGATTCACTGCAGCCGCCGCAGGCAGACCTCTGCTCATACAGCGCTTTCTTTCCATAGATGGTATCGGTGGACGCACTCGTCGCCCGCCACCGGTGAACAGACCACGGTACGCGACTCTAGTGCCATCTCGTAGCGGTCGTAGCCGCAGAGCCCGTTTTGGGCGGCACTATGCTTTTCTCAAGCTTTCACGATATCATCCTCCCCTGCTTTTCTCCTGGCGCTATTAATTATCGTCGTCTTTCATCCCCCGCTGCGCTCCGAGTTAGCTCTTTCATTCCTCGCTGTTCGTTCGTTCGGATATGCCGAGGCAGAACGCCGACGCGAAACGAGGAGCGGCCGCCTCAGAGCTGCGGTGTAAAAGTACTGCTGTGATCATTCCTAACACTGAAAGTAACTCTAAATGATGCTGAGATGTGAATTGTGCTCACGATATCATGCTCCTAGCTATGGTTCAGCCTAATGTCGGCCGTTTTCTTCTGGTGGAGCATCCATTAGAAGTATTAGCCTTCACGAACTTCCCTACTTCTGCAAGCGCGCTACAACAGCCTGGCTATGCACAATTATCGCTTTCCACCCCTTTGAAATGAAGGTGGAGCACATTTGCTGTCCAAGTTGGCTTAAAAGCATATCGTTCATTAAGCGTTCAAAAAAGTAGCGGTAGAATAAGCACGTTACGTGACGCCGCATTACAGCTCCTGCTTTTTCCAAGACGCCATTTGTGCAAAAACCTCGACTGCTTGGCAGCACTCGGTAAACGTTGCTGACTTTGGCAGCTATAGAGACAGCCCTTACTATAACCTGACCCAACCATCCTATTACGTTTCCTTTAACCAAAGCCTTGATCAGCGTTCACGCAATGTCCGTTCACGAAGACCAGCCACTACCTATGAATCTCGAGGCCAAGAAGCGAATATTCGTCACTCTTAACGCACAGCCACGGCTGAACATTGTCATCAGCATTCCGTAATTCGCCCTTTGCCAGTGTTCTAGAGTTGTGGTACACCAGGTCACATAGAGAGCTACTGTAACTAACGTCGAGCATTGGACTATGGGCAATCGATGCCATCTACGTGGCACAGTGGTCGTATCTTGAACACTCAGCGGCCAAGGAGCTCCACTCTATAGCAGGCCACTTCCGAGAGGAAAGGCGACGTAAGTCGACCCTGGGAAGCTACATTGGAGAAGTAAGAACCGTTAGCCGTTCACCTGCTTCCGATCGCACTCTGATACCACCACCAGCTTTCCGAGCGTACCGATAACCATCTCCACGCGCCGCTTCACGTAACCCTCGCGCGAAAACTAGCCAGCGCAGCCGACTATGGTCAGGACGCTCAAAAATATTAGCCGCCGACTGAGGTACCTACAACTATCTTTATTTTGAAGAGTGGGGTTCATGTGCGTATTGACGGTGTCTCTACCATGGCTTTAGTCGACAGGGGCAAAATGTTTCCGTCGTGAGTGTGCTGTTTAAAAATATTCTGGGAATAAATAATAGAAACTTGCGTCTCTATGTTGATCCTTTTTGCCGTTCCTATACGCAGTACGTGACATGCTTTCAAACGGTAACATTGACATGCCAAAATGTCGTAACGTTTATTGCGAAAGCCTAATAGAATTTAGTGCGACTAGAACTTGGAACAGAATCCCCATTGAGATAAAAACTGCACATAATTTCGGCCTAGCATGCATGCTATTTCTTTCTGTCGATCCAAGACCTGGGACGCTATAACGTAAAGCTATTCCATACTTCTTATTCCAATTCTGCAATCTGCCCTCCGCTATTGGTCAAAAGCTTTTTGAACCATCCCCACTTTGCCTGTCTGTCACGTGACGCCATCAAAACCGCGATAGCTCCCCATCTGATATGACGCGTAAACACCAATTATTGATCATTGGACGGAACAAAATAGAATAGTTATTTCTGATTCGACGCCTTTTAGCCATTAACATTCGGCTATTGGTGAAAAGTTTTCGGGCTGCGCCTACTTCACCTGCCTTTCACAAGTCGTCACAGAACCGCGAAACTCACTGCGTCAAAGTGGTGTGTACGCGTTAAAGATGCACTTTCCAAAACCACTTTCCGATACTTTCCGATTATGAGGCACGTCGTAGTGGAGGCCTCAGGAAATTTCGATCACATAGGGTTCTGTAATGCCCCCTTCGAAATACGGCCGTCGTGGCCGCGATTCGATCCCGCAACCTCGTGCTCAGTGTGTGTGTGTGTGTGTGTGTGTGTGTGTGTGCGCGTGTGCGCGTGTGCGCGTGTGCGCGTGCGCGCGTGCGTGCGTGCGTGCGTGCGTGCGTGCGTGTGTGTGTGTGTGTGTGTGTGTGTGTGTGTGTGTGCGTGCGTGCGTGTGTGTGTGTGTGTGTGTGTGTGTGTGTGTGTGTGTGTGTGTGTGTGTGTGTGTGTGTGTGTGTGTGTGCGCGTGCGTCGTGTGCGTGTGCTGATTGATTGATTGATTGATCGATTGATGACAGCAAAGCTCTCTATCTCCCTAAATTCATATATCCAAGCAGTTATATACTTCGGGTAAATTCGTAGACTAAAGCTCATCGAATAGAATAAGATATTCTACAGTGTCGTGTGCTTTTGCTACAACATGCGTCGCCAAAGATGCGGGCGAGCATGTTTATTGGAGCTCTCTAATCTACTTGGTGCATTATATGGAGTGCCCGGACGAAATCCAACTTGATGTGTAGTAGCTACATATATGTATAATCAGCCCAATTAACAGGGCCTTGGTTATATAAAGGTATTTTCCGTGCAAGTTTTTGATATATAAAATCTCGCTCGCAGTCAATATTCACCAGGGACAATAAGATCAACCCTTTGTATATGGCACGACAAACTGAGACTTTTTTTATGATTCGTTTAGAATTGTACAAAAGCTCATTGCCTTATTATCACTCTCCATGCCTTCATGAGTGCTTAGCGCCGATATTAATGCTATATAGATGTTCAATAATTAAAGAACATGCACACATGACTATAACAAATTAAGGGGTTAACCAGTTGAAAAATTATAGGGAAGTGGTTACTGTTAGTACCGGAGTCAACAGTGTTCCTTGAGGTGACAGAAATGCACGAGCTGGCAAACGTAAAATCTAAGGCAGAGCGTGGCTGCACCCCGAACGACAGTGTGTACCCTCGAATTTAAACAGGAGAAATAATTTGATAAATCCCAATCCTACAAGAGTTTGCCATAATTATCCGTTCGCAAACCCCACGGTACATGATGAAAATTAAAATCGCCCATTAGTATGGAGTTCTTCTGATTGCAAGAAATAGAGGTATTGAGTTAACGAGTATCTTGTACAGCAGAGGGGAAGTGCGTGGTAATTATTGAAAATGGCGTGCAACCAGGAAGTGTTATAAGCAATACTAACACTACAGATTCTGGTGATGTTCTCTGATGTGCAATCGCAGCTTTGTGGCAAATTTTTCCTGATACAAAGAAAGCAAAACTATGTCCTCGGGAATGGTGATCCAATCAAACACATCGGAAATTTTTGGATGAAAATTTGACCAGCAGCAAGCCAAGTTTCCTGTAAAATAATAATATCTGCACAATATTTAAAAGCAGGACATAGTAAATCGGTTGCAGCGGAAAGTATGGCACGGCATTTCCGCTGAATTGCTGTAAATGTTCCTGTGCCGAAGAAATCCGAGCAGCAGAGACCGATTGGTCTAAAATGCTCCCTTTCAAGAAGTTCTTAGGAATATCTTTCATGTACTTTATTAGTCTTGGACTTGGTGAGAGAGCTAGATTTTTTTCTAGCGTTGACCTTCGGCGTTTAAGGGCTCGTGGATCCATTTCTACATATTGATTTCCCATCTCATCTGTGTGGGAGAGGTGCGTGTGGTCTACTTTCTCAGAAGTTAATGATTTGATAAATCATTGTTAGTCGATAGCTGCGCCGTCTACACTGCACTAGGTTCACTACGCAGTAGAATAGGCACCAGCTCCTGAGTGTTGGCTTTATTTAGAAACCACTTAGCTATCTTTCAGGACGTAGCGTGAAAGGGAGTCGCTGAGATTTACCATAATGCGTTCCATTGGTTTCTCCGACGCCTTTCCTACAGAAGCTGCAACAGCTTAAGAGATCGAGTTTTACATATATACGCAATTTGAGTCTTCCAAACCCGCTTTCACAGAAAGCCTCTCTTTGCGAACAAGTTTTCTTTCTTAACATTAAGGCTGAACGTAAAAAAAAGCGCTCATATGTTTTTTGAAGTAAGATGTCATGCGCAAATATTGGTTGGAATAGAGAAACATGCGGTACATAACTTGGGAACTATATATAGCAGCCATCTCGGATGAAATCAATTTCATCTCGGCTTACATGCATGCAATCCTGACCGAAGATGGCTACCCGAGGTGAGAACATGGTGCGTTGACTTCGCCCGCTCTTCTTCGTGCCTTTTTGAATCTTTTGGTAACTGGTAAATGAATACTGGCATTTGTTATAAAATAGCAGCCGGAGCTCGCAGTTCAGAAGAAATCTGCGTAGAACTGTGTCTTTCCAGGAATAATGGCTACCGTTGTTGTTGTTGCTGTTGTCGCCTTCGAATAATGGCACGTACCCACAAAGCTGGATTGGCCATATGGTTCCCAGTGGAAACGGCGTCCATGGCGTCAGCCGCACTGGTATCTCTTCTTCATCGCCAGTCTTGGCGCCCATGGCGAAAAGAAACAGAGATAGTTTAACGACAGTTGAAGATGAAGATAACAAGCTCAGCGCATGGCTTCGCTCGCACTTTATCTTCTGCTTCCTTTTTTTCTCCCTTATTCAGCTTTAAAAAAGTTTATTGGACTATTGCAATTAGCGAGCGCAAGCCAATTGGCCCATTCTCCGTTATGGGTATGAGCCGCAGATTGTGATCGTCAATGTAATCATTCTTGAACCGGTGTCATGTTCTTTCTGGTTCAGATTTCGTTTCGTTCCGCATATAGTATCGCGCGACATTTCGAACTTCTCATGCGCTCACGGTATCAGAAAATGCAGATCTGCGCGTCAATGAAGAGACAACCCCATTGATGTGGCACGCGCACCTCCGTCTCCAAGTGATCTCTTCGAACCCCCCTCCCCCCCCCCATCTCAACGTCCACTTGACCCAACGAGCGGTCCAGAATCCAGTAAAGGTTTCTCTCTTTACCTCGTTACTGTACATCCTTAACCCACACTGGACCACAAAAAAAGAAAAGAAAAAATGTCACCAAGCTTTTCTTTTTCTTAGGTGGAGTGGGCGTACCGGCTTCAGAAGTCACTGCTACAATCGGCTTTGTCGGCATCGAAACTATGTTGAACTACAGTTGAAATTAGCCAAGTAACCTTATGATATCTTCCAGTGCGTGCGACTGGTTCGCGCCTTGTCTATCTACGAAGAAAACCGACTGGGGAAGGTAAATGAAAGTCAGAGAGAGAAATAAACTTTATTGTGACACCAGGCTTCTTGAGACCAAAGGTGGGTGGCCTCTTCAGTCCAGGGAGCCATGGCTCGCTGCCGCCGCCCGAGCCCTGTTCACCAACCGCAGCTGCCTGTCAGGGTCTTGCGTTAGCAGCAGAGCCTCCCACTGGTTTTCCAATTGTTCTTCTGAATCCGCCTCTTTCTGCATGTTATTGCCTGGTGGTGATGATGTTGGTGGTGCTTCTCGATTATTCCTGCACCTAAGCACCATATGGCGCAAGGTGTTGGGCGTGTGCGGCGGGCAGAACTTGCAGTCTCGCCCGTAGGTGCCCGGATACATGGCGTGCAGCAGTGTTCCGTGTGGGTAGGTTCCAGCCTGTAGTCTTCTCGAGGTTACCGCTTGGTCCCTACTCATCGTCTTATGCGCGGGCGGGTAGCGACGCCTCTGCTTCCTGTAGTGCGCCAAGATATCCGAGTACTTCTTGGATATCCGTTCATCATCCTCGTCACAGTCGTTGGTCAGTGTTCTCTGCGCGTCGGAGATGGCTCGGCGTGCATGATCTCGAGCCGCGGCGTGCGTCGCCTGGTTCCCCGCGAGACACTCGTGTCCCGGCGTCCAGAGGATTTGTGCTGTTTCTATCTTGGTGTTGTTCAAGACCTGAAGCTCTGCCTTTCCAATCCTTCCGTTCATATACTTTCTGCATGCTTCTTGCGAGTCCATCACCACTATAACCATGGCTTTCTTGCACGTTGCGATGGCCAGGGCTATGCCCAGCTCTTCGGCTGTGCTCGCGTTCTTGGCACGTATGGATGTGGCTGTAAGTTGTTCGCCCTTCTCGTCGACCACGCAGATTGCAAATCGGTCGTTGGTACTGTACGCAGCTGCATCCGTATATCTCACGTTTCTTTTTTGCTGTTGGTGCGTTCGAGTATGCGCTTGAGCGCCTGTACTATCGCCTCTCTTCTTTCCTTGTCGTACTCGGGATGCATGTGTCTGGGGATGGTACTTATGTGTAGCTTGTCTCTGATCTTGTGTGGGATACGCTGAGGTAGGTGCCTTTCATCCTCGACTTGGTAGCCCAGGTCTTGCAGCAGGGCTCTTCCCGTCTTTGTCAGCTTTAGTTTCTCCAGTTGGTTGACGTTGTGCGCTTCCACGAGCTCTTCCCACGTGTTGTGGACTCCCATATTGAGTAATTTCGCTGTGGACGTGGAGGGTGTCAGGCCCAATGCAATTTTGTAGGATTTTCTGATGAGGGCGTTTACTTTGTCTCGTTGACTGTTCTACATGTCAGCGTATGTGGTCCCGTAAGTGACGATGCTCGTGAGCAGCGCTTGTATCATTTTCGTGCAGTCTTCTTCCTTGAGTCCGTGACTTTTGCTCGTCACTGTTTGATAAGGTGGGTTATTTCTTGCACTGTTCTCTGAATTTTTTCCAACTCTGCTCCCCCGGCCCCGTCCGTTTGAATCAGGAGTCCGAGGATGCGGAGCGTCGTATCCTGCGGAATCATGATGCCTCCCACCTTTACTATCGGGTCTGGTATATGCGGCGGTTGTGGCCCTCTTGTGCGCTTTCTTAGCACCAAGAGCTCCGATTTTTCAGGTGCGCACGTCAGTCCACATGCTTCCAGGTACTTTTCCGTAGTGTCAACCGCTTCTTGCAGAGCGTCTTGCTATTTACCTGTCGACCCTCCCGTAGTCCAGATGGTGAGGTCGTCAGCATATATTGCGTGACCAATCCCTTCTATTTGCTTCAGTTGCTTGGGTAGCGAGCTGATCGCCAGATTGAATAGCATCGGCGAAATGACGGAGCCTTGTGGCGTTCCCTTTCGCGGTATGTCGAATTTCTCAGAGCGTAAGTTGCCTATCCCCACTGTGGCTGTCCGTTCTTTCAGAAAAGCTTTGATGTAATTGTATATTTTTTTGCCGCAGTTATATAGGTTGAGGTGCTGCAGTATGGCTTCGTGTGGCACGTTGTCGAAAGCCCCTTTCACGTCAAGTGCGAGGATGGCTCTTTTGCTGTACGTGTCCAGCTTATCGATGACTTTTTCCTTGATTTGCAGCAACACGTCTTGCGCGGACAGGTGAGCTCTAGATCCGAACATAGTGTTTAGGACGTGTCTGCTGTCTTCGAGATAGTCGATCATGCGGTTGTGCACCATGTGCTCGTAGAGTTTTCCAGCACACGAGGTGAGGGATATAGGTCGAAGGTTCTGCACGCTGATGGGCTTGTTAGGTTTAGGTATCATGGTTACCTCGGCATGTTTCCATTCCGGTGGTACTTTACCTTGTTCCCAGCACTCGTTGTGTTTTATGAGCGCGTCTACCGAGGGTCGGTCAAGGTTCCGAAGTGTCTTGTTGTTTATGCTGTTGTACCCCGGCGCCGTGTTGCGGGTGAGCTTGCTCAAGGCTCTCTCGATTTCTGCTTTTGTGAAGGGCCGATCCAGTTCTATATTTGGGTTGCCTCGATACTCCTCGAAGTGCGAATATACAGTTATGTTCCGCTCCGTACCGAGGAACTTCTCCTTCACTTCTTTGATAATGACTTCCTCCTTCCCCGGGCGGTTGTGTATGAGTCTCTGCACTTTCTGTTTTGCGGCGTTATTGTTCTCCCTCTTTGATAGGAGAGTCTTGATCACCGCCCAAGTGCGCTTGCTGCTTAAGGTACCTTGAAGCGTGTTACATGTTTCGCGCCAGTTCTTTTTTTCAAGTTGTTCAGAGGGCTCTTGCGTTTCCCTGATCAGCTTAGAGATTCGAATTTTGAGCTTCCGGTTGCACTTGTTACGCTGCCAGCATTTGGCGAGACCCCTCCGCGCTCCCCACAGGTGGAGCAAGTGGGGGTCGACCACGGGGATGACTTGCGCCAGCTGGATTGTCCTCGTATGCTTCTCGGCTCTTTCCACGACTCCTCTGATCCATATTTTTATGTCGTCTATCGTCGCATTAATGACGCTCTCATCTTTGCGAAAGGCCTGCCAGTCCGTGATCTTGGCTTTTCCGATCTTCATCGTTGCTTTGTGGTGCGGAATGATCGTTTGCACTATATAATGGTCGCTACCCAGATTCTCGTCCATGCAGCTCCACTCATACAGTTTGAGTCCGTGTATGAATGTGAGGTCGGGGCTGGTGTTTCTAGATACACTGTTGCCGATGCGCGTGGGTGTCTGCGAGTCGTTGAGTAGCGTGAGGAGGTGTTGTTGGACTACGTTGCGCACGTCTTCTTTTTTCTTTGAGGTCGCATAACCCCAGGCCACATGGGGAGCATTAAAATCTCCAACGACTATGAGCCCGTTACCCTTGCTCAGCTTCTTCACCTCTCTCATTAGCTTGTCTAGATCCTTTAGGTGGTCCTTTGGTGGGCTGTACACGTTTAACACAAAGAGGCTTTGCTGCTGTTTTTTCTCGGGTACGATTTCGACGAGGGTGTGTTCGATGCGATGTTGGATGTCGTGTCGTTGAGCGTTGATGGCCTTCTTAGTCAAGATTGCTGTCCTCGTTTTACCGTCAGTGACGTGAGTGAGGTAACCGCTGACCTTGAAGTCTTCAGCTTCGGTTTCTTGTAAGGCTGTAATATCTGGGTCAAACTGCGTGCAGAATTGTACAAGGTTGCTTCTCTTACTTCGGATAGAATGAAAGTTCCATTGCCAAATTTTGAGCCGTGGGTGTTGCCTGTAGTCATCTTCCTCTTTAGTTAGCCTCGCCATCTTGTTCGCTTAGGGTCTGCATTATCTTGGCTTCTTTCGCAGGGTACTTAGGTTTCTTGCGAGCATTATCTCTTTCTTCTAGCATGTGGATGCGTTAACTGCGAGTCTGCCTAGTTGGAACAGATTCATCTTAAAGCTTTATGTGCGCAGTCAAACAGGAACGAAGAATAGAAGCAACACAAGGACGAGCGCTTGGATGCGTTGACTGAAAATTTCTCCGGATTGTGTCATTTTGGTCTGTAGAGCCTGAATCTGGTTCTCTATATCGTTCTTGAGAGATCGGAACCCAGTCTGTATCATCTGTGTTACCTTGTTTTGCGTAACCTGCGTTACTGTGGACAGTGTGGTTTCCATCATGACGGTCACGTTGGCGTTGATGTGGTCTTCAAGTGTCTTGAGGTCGTTCTGGGTTATCACCGCTTGGTTCGACAGTGTTGATGGCTCTGGTCGTGTTGGTGATGATGGTGGGGGTGAGGGCGAAGGCCGCGGTAGGTGTGTTTGCGATTGCTTGGTCTGTTCTCTCCGTAGTTGTTCTATTTCTCGCATCAGGTATTCGAGCTGTTTTTCTGTGCTGGCTTCCTTCTCTTGTGTCTTCTCCTTTTGCTGTTCTAGCTCTCGCTACAATTCATCGTCCTGTTTTCGGAGAATCATTATCGTGTCTTCGTACCTCGAGTGTCTTATGGTTTGAACGCCATTATTTTTCCTCGACGTATGATTGTGCCCTGTGACGACGTTGGCCCAGCTTACCTTGCGCTGGGTGTTGTCGCGTTGCACACCCGTTGCCGTTGTCCGGGGGACGCTCTGTTGTCTTTCCCTCGATCGCGATCCCAACTTGGATCTTGGATCTTTTTGTCTGCTCGGCCTCATTCGGTAACTGTGGCGATGGTGACATGGTCATCATGTGGTCGTTGTCGCTGGTAGGTACTACGCTGGCCTGGTACCACAAGCGTCTCTGTCTCGATCTTGACCGCTCCCTGACTCTCAACGGGGCGGGGCCGGTTTCAGCTTCCTTCGACAGTCTCTACTCGCCGTCTCATGGGGCATTCCGCAGAGCTTACATTTCAGTTCGCATTAGTGGTTATTTGGATCAGCGTTGTGTTCTCGGCAGTTGTCACATAGTTCATCGTTTGGATTAGGGCAGACGTCTTGTCTGTGTCCTATCTCCCCGCGAGATCTGCAGTACTGCACTGACTTTCGGTAGGGTCTGCAGCGGGTGAACGTACATCCAACTTTAACGTAGAACGGAACGTGCCGGCCCTCGAAGGTGATCACTGCCGACGTCGATCTTCCCACCATTCTAGCGTACAGGATTTTGCACTTGTTGGTCGTTGCTAGTAGATCTACTAGCTGCTCGTCGGTGGTGCCTTTCTCTATTCCGTAAACAACGCCATGTACAGTGCCCGGAATTGGCTTGAGGTACGGTGTGACTTCGTATGTTGCGTGTCCTATTTCGATGCTTGTTATTTCTGCTAGTTTAAGTGCGCAATCCTCTTCTTCGGTACTTGCCAGAATTAAGTTTTGTTGCCACGGTGTCTGTATGATCACCTTCGCATAGAGCTCCTGGGGTGTGACTCCGCATGCTTGGGCTAATCCTCTTGTTATCACTCCGTCTTTCCAGTCTGACACTTTCACACCGGCTTTAGGTCTGTAAACAATCTTGTAATGGTTTTCTGGTAGCGGTGGGGTCGTTGGCAAGCGAGGCCGTGGCTTGCTTGCGTTATTGTGGCCCCACGGCTTTGGAGGGGCTTGCCGTTTTCCATCATTCGTGTTCTGCCCCGTGCTGGGTTCGCATGAGAACTCCTTCTGCGTCTTCGACGTTGCGACGGATTCTTTCTTCTTCTGATGTCGCGCTAGTATCATCACCCACGGTCCGGTCTTGCATAGTGTTTTTCCGCTGTTGCTGTCGAACGTCGGCTCCGTGTCGTTCATCTCTGCTTCATTATTTGTTATTCCTGTTATGGAGTTCGTTCGGTCAACTTCCATAATGCTAGGTTGCCGCTACGTTTGAAGAGAGAGAAAAAATTTAAAAAGCCGTTGTCGGGCGGCCCGGCGTGCACGTGGATCTCGAGGCACGAGGCGCGAGGCGCGTGGCCCCGGCAGCAGGGCTCGGCGATCGCGAGTAGGCCTAACTGGGCACGGCCGTCACCTTGCAAGTTTCAGGATTAGTACTTGCGTGAAGAATAAACTCAGGTCGGTGTGCGTGGTCTGTGTGAATGGCGTTTCTTGTGCTGAGTCGAATGCTGCGGACAGTCAACCGTTGCGAGGGGGCGATCCGCAGGAATTGCAAGCTGAATCGGGAGCACATGTAAAGCAAGTCTGCTCGACATGTAGTGCGTGATTGCATTGCTGTTGCTTTCTCAAAATGCATATACGCCGGGAGTCATAAGCCCTTTAAGCCGTTGGACATCGTTTCACATATACCAAGCTTCTCATCCAATCGGAAGCTGGAAGGTTCAAGCTCCATCGAGGAGGCTAAGCCTTGTGGTAATGTGCCAAAGTATACGGATAATCTCAAAGTCAATATGTTTCTTGAATAATAATAAGTGTTACATAATAACTGATAGCTGATTGGGCTTGAGGCTTCAATGCTACACATGAACCATGATAAACCCTGGAGCATTTCACAAAACAACATACCACAGAAAATGCGCGAAAGTGAATGCAGTTATAACAATTTACAGAGAACAGAAGACGCATGCATGCATGAAAAGCACCGTAAGAAAAGCGCCAAGGAAGGAGCTTTCTCGGTTCTCTATATTGACACGTGTACTGGTCTTTATAGGACGACACGATTCACCGCCTAACAAATCTTATCGCACAGCGCAGGACGCGCCTGCATGTATCGAAAGTTTCTGTAATGTTATCGATGCTTCCATCCGCTGTCTGTGACCGAACCTTGTGTAATCTAATTGCATGTGTGCGCGACGCGAATAGTGTAGAACTCTGTGGAAGACACGCGGGTCCCAGCGATTTTACTCTGGAACATTCGACGACTGATGTATAAAAGCCGATGCGCTTGACCCGCTCATCACATTTTCGACGATCGCCGACCGTGTTCACCGCTATCGTTGTACTATAAGGGTAGCCTGTTATTGTGGGCACAGGTTCGCCCAATAAAAGTTAGTTTTGTCTTTCACGGTATTGCTACTGTGTTCTTCAACGTCACCACCCCGTGACAATATATAGCGTCCAGAAATTCATAGCCTGACATGCAAGCATCAAGGTTTAGGCGCTAACTGTTTAAAATATAAACCAACTGTAATGACATGCTAGAGAGCTCTACATGGAAAAACAATATTCAATGAAACATTCATCTTGAGCATCCACACTCAACGGGAAGCAACTTTATCTCCAAGTGTGTACGAGTTCCTCGTCGTGTTTCTGTAAGCGGACTTTCCAGGCAGACATGGCTTGACACGAGCTGCGCGCTAGTCTCCTTCTTCGGCAAAGGAATTTTCGACGCTGCGCTTGTAGTGGATTCTGCATTGGCATACTCCTCGGTTGCACGTGCCTGACGCGGCACCGTCGCCAACGCACCGTGAGTAGCAGGCCGATGGGTCACAGGCTTGGGCACCAGTGCTGCCGAAGAACGCCAGCGTAAGCACGGCCAACATGGCCACGCCCGCTAGGCTGGTCTTGCAAACCATGGCAGTAATGTTGCAGGTACTGCACAGAACGCAAGGAAAGTATGTATGCGTGAAAATTGGAAGCTACGAATCCTTGAAAACCAAATAGTTATCTTTGACAGGGTGCCGTCGACGGGCCCAGTTTTGACAATTTTTGAGCACCTGCTTGCAGAACGAAGCTTGTTGAGTTTACGGGTTCGCGCAAGGAGGTCAATAAGCTTGCACGGTTGAAATCGTTCTAATGCCATTTCCATTTCTAGTAAAGCTTCACCAGGACAAAATAAAAAGAATTGGTATACATCCACGAAGAAGAAAGGTCTAGGCGGCTGCGACTTTCCATATCCGCTGGGTACCGATTTCTTGCACATACCGGTGCACACTGTAAATGAGATTTTATTGCTATAGCAAATACTCCTGGAGCATTTCTGCCGCCGCAGTCACCGTCTCCGTGCTGTTCCGTATATATTCCGAAGGTGATAACACCGCCGCGCGCGCCCTACGCTGTATGTCCGAGTAAAACGGTACATGGGGAACCGACGATCGCGGCTTTATGTCGCCTGCGGGTAAGGGAGGCAAGCGGGGAGGAAGCGCGGCGTCTACCGTCGCGTGCGACGCGCGCAACGTTGCGAGGCGCCGGCGCGAGGGGAGGAAGGTGGCGGCGCTTTACTCCGGCTGAAACTGCTTATGGCTTATGTGGCGGCTGTGTTCGGCCGCGCGGCCGCACTTGAGAGCGATCTGCACTGGGTGCGGAGTCTACGTGCGTCGACGGCTCGTAGCTTTGTGCGTGCTGTGTGTTCTCGGCGGTCAGTTTGCGTTCACGCCATACGCGGCACGTAAGTCACTTCGCTCACTGCTGCTGCCGCGCTTCCTCACGCCAGCGGTTCGAAAGCACTGACGGCATCCTTGTTAATTTAGTTCGCATGCGAATGTTTACAAGTTGATACGGCCGATAAGAGTGCTGTCCTTACTTCATATGGCTGTCTGCCAATATGCTATCGCAAACAATGCTTCGCCTTTCGCGCGAATCTGCGACTTCATTTGAGGCTCACTGCTTACGTAACCGCACAATAATAACACGATTAACTTGCAACACTCATTTCATTGCATGTCTTACCAGTGTAACTGCATCAGGCACTATATGATGTGACGATGTGCGGGAAAGTACCGGGTTTTCTAGGTCAAGTCCACTATAATCAGTAAAAAAGTTAAATAAAAATTAACGTATCTTGTGCCCCTAATATGGCTGGTTTTATTTTCTTTACCCGCAATAAGTTACAACGTGCGAAATGGTTGCTTGTTTTAATACTTGGCCGTGATGTCTGTTTATACAACTGTTATTTTACACACGTTACTATAACTGCGATTTTGCTTCGTCCATGTATTTAGCAAACGTACGGATGTGAACTAGTTGTTTCGTGGCAAGAAATTATGTAATTTGCTACGAGAAACGTATGTCGTCAACTTAGAGCTTCTCAGTTTTTCGGATAATTGAACTTACAGAATTTACCTGAAAAGACCGCTATAGACCCCAAAGACCCAAAACTGTTGTTCTGTTAGGATACGCACCACCATTAAACTTGGCGATGAAAAAGTATTACAGTGTAATACATTATCCAAAACTTTTCTTGACTACTATGGATTACACACTGGCGTTCTAGCGATACAAAAATCACGTAGCTCCATGATTCGCAAAGTCCAATGTGCGACCCTTTATTTCAAGTGCGCAAGCAAATATCGCTCTCATACATATCGCCATATATGGCAAATTAAGAATCGTTTTCGGCAGTGCTTTTTGAGTATTTTTTACATTTATTTATTAATAATTCCCCAAAGGCATTCATGGAAGGATACATTGTTCGCAAACAAAACAACAATAACAAAAAGTAGCAATATAAATACAGGATATACGTGCTACAGTAAACGAGAAGGTACAGGGTAATCTATCAAGGTATGATTATACTAATACACAATATTGGCGAGGGCAACATAGCAACATAAATAAACACGTGCGAAAGTACCAGCAAAATATGCATAACATGGGTTATACTTGAGTTCTACAGGGCAGGACCGCGCGATAGTTCCTGATATTTAGTAGAGTCAGGTTCCGTTGCAATGTTCGATGCTACATTATTCCAATCAATTGTCGTTAGAGGTATAAATGAACGCGCGAAAGACAATATGCGACAAGTGATTCGTTTAACTTACATAAATGATGGTGGTGAATAAATATAGTTGCGAGTGGTTAAAAAAGTCACCGCTCAAACATGTGTAACTGTATAGTATATGAAAAAGTGAAAGGCGAACGGTTTCACGGCGGCTGGATGAAAGTTCCATCTTGGCCCGTTGCTTTACAGATTTGACACCGGAGTAGCGCAAATAATCTGGAAATTTAAATCGGACAGAACGATATTGAAGCTAGTTGATGTGACTGCTCAAGTATGCTTGATCAGGATCCCAAATAGCGGACGGATCTTCAGTCTCTCAGCTAGTAAGTGTAGTGTACGCGATTTTACATAACTGCTTAGGTGCCTGTTGAAGGGGACGGTTTAAGCACACCGACTAGGCGTTTAATTGAAGCCAAAGTTGGATTAATGTGATGGTTCACCGTTATGTCGGGCCTGAGCTGAGGGTCAATATATTTGTAAGTGACACGTCGTATGTTCAACGGAGCTATCACCTAAATAATATGAGGTAGGAAACGAGAGCAATCGATTAGAAGATGACGTAACTTTAGTTTTAGCGCGATTAAGTGGCATTCACCAGGACGAGCACCATGAATTTATGACGTCGAAGTCTGTTCGCGGAGCCTCACGGTCACGATCAGCGTTGGTACAGACACTGCGATATCCTCGAGCCACGAAGAGTGTTGACCGCTGTTCAGAAGACGTACAAGAACCATTCGTGGCAACATCAACCCAGCTACTTCCTGCACTATTGGCGCCCTCCCTCTTTCGGATCGACACTACACAGTTACATGCAGAGGACACCACTTGCCGTTTAGTCCACGCTGCGAAGAGAACCGCTCAAAATGCGAGCACGGGAGTCGACTGCAGGAGACGACCACGTCGCTCTTATAGTTGCCGCACTGTCGCTGCCACTCACCTGTCGCACGATATACACCGCAGAAAGTTGCGGCAACATCAAGAAGCGTGCAAGCACTTCCAAGGGCGTTCGCTGAGTGGATCTTCTGTATACGAGCAAGAACTCAGTGTTGTTGCTTTTTCCTTGTCACTTGGATCGTCAACTTACAGACGAGTTACAGCGTCGGCCGAGTTGCGGTCTTGCTTGACGACGAAGGGGCCTTTCCGTGAACGAGGAATGCGCTTAATTTTTCGCTGCAAGCTTTGGCGCAATAGAATTTATCCTCTCGGTGGGTGTATAAAGAACTTCGAGGGGACGCCCTGGAAGGCGCTCAGCGCATGATAGCAATTAACGACAACAGCAACGCGTTTATGCGTGGGAATTTCAGGAACTGTCTGGTGCCGCCCATGAATTCCGGCGAGTCGTACATCATAAAGTAAACACACGCTCACGGCCAGGCACTGCAGACGCGTTTAGCGTCCGGAATTATACGTTGAAGTGTTTTTTTTTTGTATTAATGTAGCAGATGACATAAGGGGCACGCTTTATTGTACTTCAACCATAACAAGGTTGTGCATAAATGAAGGAATGCTGTAGAGAAAACAAGAACTTCAGTTGTTGCGATGACGATCAGATTGGGTTTTCGATTTCGAATTTGGGGTCGACTTTCTTTGAAGAAGCGTACGACATTTGGGCTATTGGTTCTCCACTTGTGCGCTGTTTCTGCTGGAGAACATTGTTTACAAGTCAGAATCTCACGAAGCAAGCGCCGCGGCCTCCTTTTATCTCTTATCGTGGGCGTGTTGTATATGTATATACACTTTTCTGGATAAAACTTGAAGTCGAAAAAGGAAAGTGTAGGTAAATCACAGGCTTTTATAGGGACACGAAGAGAGAACCAAGCCATGCTATGTTACTAAATTACTGTTCTAGACTGCGAACTAATTTCCGCCCTAGTGTAAGTTAGATTGTGCTGTGCAGTACCGCAAAAAATGTCGATATCACCGTTAGAAGAGGCATGGTAGGCAAAAAAAGAAAAGACACATAGGAAGAAGGAAGGCGGGATACACTGCCATGATCTACGTGCACCAGCATGTCGCGAACCCGTGGGGCCTATTGATTTTTTTTTACAAAAAATTCACGTACGTTGCATACGGGTCACCCTTGAATTGTCGGCGCTAAATTGTAAAATAAGTCCTAGATTCTAAAATATGTCCAAGTTTGGTCGTCATTATCGCTTCTAGTAATCTAACGCTTACCGACGAAAACATATTTCCAAATAATTATCTGTTAGTCTACAAACTGCTCCAGCATTTCCCTATAATATCCCTCTGAAGATCCAGCTGTACTTCGCAAAATGCTTTCCCAATCCTAAGGGAAGAAGTTTTCAAGGGCATCCTGAAGGGAGGAGAACACCTCCTGCTGGCACTTGACCTAAAAGGGGCCTTCGATAACATCTCTCACGAGCCTATCCTCAAGGAACTGATCGACATCATATGCGGGACGCGCTTCTTTAATTACGTCAAATCGTTCCTGACGGGCCGGACGGCAACCATTGGAATAGTCCAGACTCGATCGGATACGATTGACGTGCCGAACAAAGGAACACCGCAAGGGGCGATAATCTCCCCGATTCCCTTCAACGTCGCGATGCTAGCGCAAACCAAAGAGCTGGGGAAGATCCCCGACCTAGGTTACGCCCTGTACGCGGACGACATCATGCTCTGGGCCATCAAGGGCTTCCTCGCGCGAAAAGAGGCGACCCTTCAGGAGGCCGCGACGGCTGCGGAGAGATTTGCGGCAGCGAGTGGGATGCGTTGCGCGCCCGAGAAGTCGGACGTGGTCCAGGTGCACGGAGGAGGAATCTACAAGTCCCCCGGCCCTATCGACCTTTATCTAGAGGGCCAGAAGATCACGGAAAGCAATAAGACTAGGATTCTGGGTTTTTGGATACATAGCAACCTGAAAGCCTCCAACACCATCCAAACTCTAAATTCCGCCACCAACCAGATCTCGCGGATTACCAAACTAATAACAAGAAGCCGCAAAGGCATGCGAGAAGAGGACATGCTTCGCTTCGTCCTCGATCTGCTTATCAGCAGAGTAATGTATAGCATGCCGTATCACTACCACCGGCTAAACAAACGCGACCAAGAACAAGTCGATGCCATCATCAGAGGCGCGTACAAAACGGCCCTGGGTCGCCCTGTCACCACCTCAAACGAGAAGTTAGCGGCCCTCGGGACCCACGACACCTTCGCTGAGCTGTCGGACGCAGTTATGGCTTCGCAAAAAGCTAGACTACAGAACACGGCGGCGGGCAGAGCCATCCTCCACTGGACTGGAACGGCAACGGAGCTTCGTGCCCTCGATGGGCAGTGATCGCTCCCGCCCGAGGTCAGAGGCAAGATCAAGGCGAACCCCATACCGAAGCACATGACTCATGAACTCCATGAAGGACGACGCAAGGCTCGCGTCGAGAGATAGCGGCAACAATTCAAGGATGAGCCGTACATAACGTACATGGACGTGGCGGCGTACCCTGTATGGGCCTCTTCGCGGTAGCCGTCGTGAACGGGAGTGACAACTCCTTGACCCTCGCGGCCTCCGTCAGGCAGAGACGCCAGCTGCGGCTGAGACCATAGCCGCGGCGCTAGTAATAAAGCAACAAGACAGGGTGAAGTTCATGTCATTACCGACTCGCAACAGGCCTGCCGTAACTTTACCAACAACGAACACCACTGTTTGCGGCTCGGATTCTAGGCCCGAGGCTGCAAGAATCCCATCAAATCACGTGGACGCCGGGCCACGCGGGACTGGAGGGCAACGAAAGGGCGAACGCCTTAGTTCGAGCGCTAATCAACCGAGCGGGGCAATACCAATCGTTTCATCAATCCCCACCCCCCACCTTCGTGCCCCTGCCATCCAATTACTGCGACCGACTCGAGATCCAGCGACTCAACCGATGAATTTATCCTCCCCCTCACAGAAAGCTTAGCACTGAAGAGGCAGTAGACCTCAGACTTGTTCAGACTAACACATTCCCAACCCTACACAGATACAGCAAAATGTACCCACACACACATCGCGGCGTCGGCCCCTGGTGCGGCGACACACGCCCTACACTCTTTCACATATTGTGGGGGTGCGGGGGCAAACCTCAACACTTAAAGACGCCTAGGACGTCATTTGAGCGGTGGGAGGTACAGCTGACCGGCGATACCCTGTCGGGACAAGAAGCTCTCGTCCAGCAAGTACGTCGAGCAGCCATGGCCAGTGCAGTCCTGGGATGAGGACACCACCCACTCGACCTCAAGAGCAACGACCTCGATGGTCCAAATAAATGTTTTCTCTCTCGCTTCGTCCTATGTTCATTACAGTCCCAGTGTATTTAGTGTAGAAAGATAATTAGGCGGGCAAGTTCAAAGTGATTCATCATAATCAGTGCTCGAGCGGACGTGGATGGCTCAGGCGGCCACAGGACAAGCGCTAAACCTGTGTCCAACTCAGCGTGCAACATAGCGTCCAGCTCGGCGTTCGTCCTGTGTCCACCCGAGTTGTTCTCATCCATTTGTGTGCTACTTGCAATCTAGTAGCCATAAGCACCCTAGTCGACCTGGCCAAGAAGTTCACTTAGATGCATTCAAATGTCAGCTATTACTCTCCGCGTTCTCTAGAATAAAATCAATATATTTGAAAGAAGAAGGGGAACCGAGGGACTCGATTTTGTTAACTATGACCGCATGAACCCAACAGACAATGACGCTAAGGAAGCCTTGGCTTCATTGTCTGTTGGCTTTGTGTTATCGTCAACGTACTTGATATTGTAAGACCATGTCGTACAATTAACATGCAAGCGCCATAGATTTGTTTAATAACTCTTTTTCAGGTGGTTGCTATCGGTTTTTATTTATGCATATCAGGTACTCAACACGACGTTGCAGTAACTTGAACCTGGCGCGTGCGCAAAAGCAGTGGCAGCTGTAGACCTATGCGTGCTCAACAAAACAAAATGAAAGGCACTATTCCAGATTCACGGTCTGTGGCTCCAGTGTCGGTCGGTTATCGAAGCTACGTTTCCGGCATGTATAATCTTCGGTGCACTAACCGCACAGCTGAAAGGAAATGTAAATAACATTTCGGCGGATCCCACGCCCTTCGGGAATCTCGGTTTATAGCGGCGAAGATTTCTCCGGCGTTTGCGAGGACCGCTGCTTCGCGACGATTTGTAAGTGGGAAGCTCGCACGAAGAAGTTTGACCCGTTTTCTCGGAGGAGTGCTTTGCCCAACGTAAATTTGCGGCCCTCCGACTCAGTAGACACGGCCCGCCATAGCGCAAGCTATAGTCAAGTCAAGTCAAGTCAAGTCAATTTATTTCAGCATTTCTTTTGTACAAACAGAACAATGCTAGGACAAGCACAAAAAGCTGCTAAGCTGCAGCTTGACTGGGTGCTTGCCCCATCACTTGGCAGAAACAAGAGACAGAAAATACACTTGAGGGAGAAAAAAAATATTTACAGATTTCAAATGGTCATGTAAAAGCATGGGAAAAAACACAAAGTACATCATATAAAATATTAAAAAATCTGTAGCGACTGCTCTGTTATAGTACGTCACTGAAAAATATATAATGAACAGTAGCGCACAGAACAGCAATCACGTCCTGGGCTAGTTCGCCGTGCGGCTAATTATGCGCTCCACGCTCAGACGCCAAGTACAGCTGCACGTAATCACGGTTTCACCGGTAGGGGGTACGCAATATACACTGCAAGGTGTTTGAACCCGCGACCTCCCATCTTGCATAGAACAGCAGAAAACAGAAAATGCTAAACACATGACGTAATATAATTAGAAACCTCTCTACAAGAAAATTGAACAGAAGTACAACATAAATATTTCAATTCGATGTAGTAGTCTAATCATACAGTCAACGAACGGTCTATATCTTTTAAGAGCACCAGCGATTTAGTAGAAAAGTTTTCCATTTTTTGCGGGTTAAGTTATCTATGGTCGATATTGTCTTACACAAATCGTAGCCCACCACCGAACTACTGCGTCAGTAGGGCTACTGAGGATAGCTGAGTGCGTTTTTGGTTGAATCGGCAGTGGCGCGCGCCGTGACACAAAGGTTGTGTGGGAAGGTTGTTTTGGCGAGGATGTAGTTTGTAGACGATGCCAGCGAAGCTAAAGCGCCTCTTCCTCCTCACAATCACTCTTTCTTTCTAGCACGAGGCCAGCTTCGATGCCCCATATAGAAGGCAGAAATGTTTTGCGAGAAGAGCGCTGGGCCAATTTGATGGAAATCTATTGCATTCGAGAGAGAAGGTTAGATTATGGGGACGGAGGTAAGCGGAACGTTTATTTGGGGACTGAACTTTTTGTTTAACGACCAGGGAAATTAGTAATTTAAAGAAAACTGGAGGCGTGAAATTATTACAAATGTATTATTTTGCATCAGAAACAGGCGTTCCAGTTCTGTAAGCTGCATCTTTTGGAGGATATAAAGCAGCCAATTTTGTTGTATGAATTTACAGCTTGCGTGAACTCGTTACAACGTTAGGAGCGTATTGAAAAGGTTTCACTAGCAAATTAGACGTTGTGATTACACAATTGATAATTGTCTAATTGATTAGACAAGTAAGCGGTGTATAATACACAAATTTTGTACGCTTCATGTGTATCATTAGCTGCAGTTTAAAGAATTGGGATATCAAATTTCATCGCGGAGTTAAAGAGTTGGTATCTCGATAGTTGAGCTTTCATTTCATTTTTTGCTATTTTGAAGGATTAAAAGAAATGACCGCCTAAATAAGAAACCTGTTTCTTGCAGTCACTAGATTTTAACTTTATTTGAAATGAAACCAACCTTATCAAAATTAGTGCATTAGCCGCTGACCAAAATGATGTCTGCGTTCCGATACATTTAGATAGGAGCTCTCGATCTAAAGACGCTTCTCTGCGCTATTTCTCGACTACTGGTGTCTCCTTTATAAGCAATTCATGTATGTCTATCCATAGAGGCTGTTGTCTAACACGAAGGGATCAACAGCAAAAATGTTGTGTTATCGGCCATCTTCTCCAGGTACAATGCAGTTTCTCAACACGACAGCTTTCCAGCGTTCGGGAGTTCCCTTAGTGGCTAGTGCGTTTAGTGCACAGGTGGTTTTTATTTCTTAGTCGCACCAATATTTTAAATATTGCCGGGAACAAACAACTCAATATTATCCCTCGAACTAAATTACTCAGTGAGGTGGTCACTACTACGACGAAAAAAATAAAACTGCCGAATTGAATAATTAACAATCTTACGCTAATTATACCTTTCATTAGTTACGTTACGGTAGATATGTCAAATACCAGCTGTATCCACTATCCAATATACCAGTTGTTCTAAGCGTATTCACTTGGAACGAATTCTCGGAACTACGCCAGCTTTGTGAGGACAATTCTCATAGTGTCCGATGAAATGCATTGGCGTTCCAGTTACTTTTGTGCATCGCTGCATGGAACAGCGTTATATCTTAAAAGAGAAAATGGAACAACGGCACACACCTCGACACCGGTACACCCTCAGAGTTCGTTCTAAGTCGATGTGCCTTGCGTACTCGCCAACTACAATTCGTAGATTGAAATGTCGGCCTTAATGTAATAGACTTAAAGTTAACTCGCGTGATTATGTTAATTCTATAAGTCAGCATTCTATTTCCAGTATAAGTAATGGCCGCCTCACCGAGCAATCTAGATCAAGGGTTAAAACTGCGCTATGTGCTCCAGGCCATTTTTTTTACAAATTAGCTGCAGCTAAAAAATAAAAGACAATAATAATAAAAGGACCCCGTCGCGCACTATCGTCATACTGCGACGCCAGCTCTTCGGCGACTGCTGGTAAACAGAGCGCCAGAACACATCTCGTGTATGAGACGTATGTGCAAGCACGCCTCTGCCGACTTTCTAGCGCTCCGTTCTCAGTGAGAGAAACGGGCTTTCATCGCACGGCTGCTCCCGAAGTGTTCAAACTTAGCACGCCTCAAATGTTCACGAAGAGAAGCCGAGAACACGTCGTAGCGCGTTCTTTCTCTGTTTTTTTTTTCTTTCTATTCGTTCACCGTCACCCCCAGAGAGCCAAGCAACAAACCCGGATAGGCTGCCAAGTTTTTAGCATTCGGCATCTTGCACGTAACGGCGTCCGGTCAGCAATGTGCATGTGCCCGAGATATTTATTGCGGTGTTGAACACGGGGGAAAAAAAGAAGCGAATGCAGACAATGCATGTTAGGTTCGATCCTATAGCGCTGCGTTAGAGTGAGAAAGTGTTACAGGGAGTGAGAGAGAATGTTACGTTGCCATGCGGCAAGGCAGGTGCTGGTACCAACTGGGTAAATCGGCCATACTGCCTCTCAGCGACCTCGTTCAGCAGATGTACAATCGTCCCTCCAGCACGGCATACGCAGTTACGGATGCGGACTTCAATTTACGCGTCACAAAGTAGAAAAAAAAACATGACAGTATTTAAACTTTTTATGTCTTTACAAGCAGCGAAAAGTAAAAAAAAAGAAAAAGAAAGCACTCTAGAAGAAAGAAACGACCTCGCACAGTCGCAGTGCACAGTATGTTTCTTAATAGACAGACGGTATAAACAGAATAACGCCCTACTTGGCTCATCAAAATGCGCTTCATGTTTTTGAATCAGAATGTCCCTCGGGCTTCGTCATAAACTAGATTTAAAAAAAAAAGAAATAAAGAAAGCGCTAGTTGGGGCTGGCGCACCTCTGAGGTGGAAAGTAAGGAGAGCAATCGCTTTGGAAAAAGTGAGCTGTCGTTCATGATCAAGGACCGCGAAGCGAAGAAAGAACTGGGTCCTTACGATTTCTTTCTTTTCTTCGCAATGGTTTTCTTTTCGCATTAAAATACTACGGTAAACATCCTGGAAATCCCAAGATGACGGAGGGGAAGTTCCAGAAATAAAAACATATGGTGGAACGCGGTGAAACATTGGCGAGGTCGAATAAAATGGTCGCTTGTCTCTTCTGCATTGCGGAAAAAATTATTCTAATAAACGGTTTACCTTTCGATAACTATTACGTCTTTATTATTAGTTCATCTACTCCCACTTCTCTTTCCTCCCATGCTTAGCACTGTCTTTATCTCTACTTTGTTACCACTTTACCTCCCCCTCCCCTCTCTCCCCAGTGTAGGGTAGCCAACCGGATCTTTTTCTCTGGTTAACCTCCTTGCCTTTCCCCTTTCCTCTCTCTCTCTCTCTTTTTTCTTTTTTTTCCTTTTTATCCCGCTAACCGTAGGCTTCTTGGCCAATCCCTCGTATATAGCTGGAGTGGTAAGCTACATTATTTGTGGAGTCTGTACGTACGCATGTGGACGGACCTCGCGCAGGTTCTTGCTCACCTGCGACACTCACTCACTGCAGTTGGCTAGAAGAGGGAGGCAAGAAGAACAACTTAGCAATGCTGAAAGCGTCCTAAATAACAATCACTCAATCATATCGGTAATTTAAGTTTTTACCCAGGAACTACACTGAGGTGCTGGTGCAAAGAACAACAAAGAGAGAGAGAGAGAGAAATGTAAGACAACTACAACAAAAGCTTTGGGATAAAATCAGTATAAGAAAAACAAAACCAAAGAACAACTGCATAAACAGCGACATATTAAGTAGAAATACACAAAAGGCACGGAATTGCGGCTTCCCGGTAGTGTACGCATACGGAAGGATAGAGAATCTATGCGAAGACAGGAGAGGTGGACAGCTAGAATATAATAATAATAATAATAATAATAATAATAATAATAATAATAATAATAATAATAATAATAATAATAATAATAATAATGTCGGGAAAGTAATTGCGAATCGAGGTAACCATATTTGGAAGCGATGATTTAAATAAAAGAAAAGTAAGGACATTCCAATTATTGCAACATTCTAAGGAATACTATGGTGATGGTGACAACGTTAAAGGCAGCGCGCCCACCCACTCAGGGGAATTGGCCAAGCCGGATGGATTTCAGAGATATAGTATAAGGGTATGAATTTAGACGGATGTATATTTCATAACTACATCAAAGATAATCAGAAGAGAGGTCTTTTCCTGCACAGTAATTCTGAATGAGCAATAAAACCATCTGCAAGAAGGTCTACGACGACTTGAAGTAAGAGGACACGGAGAGCTTTGCGGAAATTGCCATGGGAGCTGTTTTGCGTTCCGTAAGTTACAGGCCTAGTTCACCGCGCGGCTAAATATGCGCTCCGCACACAGACGCGAAGTCCAGCTGCACGTTATCACGGTTTCACCGGTTGTCGGTTCACGGTGAAACCATGATTACGTGCAGCTGTACTTCGCGTGTCTGCGTGGAGCGCGTAATTAGCCGCACGGCGAACTAGGCCTGCAAGGTAGTTGCGTCCCTAATAAAGTACTACCAGTGATAGACGTTTCTAGGGCTAAATAACCAAGGGGTCACAAAAGTATAAACAACCAACGAAAGCACTCTTGAAAGTAACGTTGGGTTAGCGAAAACGTCTTTATCTGTTTATTTATTTATTTATTTTTACTAATTTTGTTTATCTTATTTATGTTATTTATTTACTTTATTTATTTATTTTATTTTATTTATTTTTATTTTATTCTTTTTTTTTTCAATCTCCGCATATGCGTACGTGTTTTACAGCGGTAGAAGTAAAACGTTCTGGTCTAAACAAAGACAGAAATAAAAAATAATTTTTGCACATCAAAAAAAAAAAAAATGTAGCAGAGCGTGGTTTCGATCCACGGACCTCTGGGTTATGGGCCCAGCACGCTTCCACTGCGCCACTCTGCTGGACGAGAGCACCGTTGAATATGGCTCTCTTTGTATGTGGAGCACCCAACCAGTCTTGCGAACATAAATGTGCTGTTTTTTTTTCTTCCTTTCTTTCTTTCTTTCTTTTTGGCTCGACTTTCTCCGCGTCAACGAACGCCCTTCCCGCACAGTCGACAAGAAGGTCTCAAATTTTCGCACTTCTGTGTGCCACCTCGACAGTGACTGCTACAACGAGTGGGCGCGTCTCGAGTGCGAGCAGTGGCTAAGCAGGGGCCGCGGTTTCGTAGGCCTAGCGTTCCCAGTAATAATACATGCTAATTATATACGTGAAGTCGTCATCGACCTCGTGTCCATATTTATGCAGAGGCTTATGAAGCTAGCTTGTAAAAAATGAATTTCGTATAGTTGGACTTGCAGACGTGATTTGCTAATCGTAATAAAACTGTTTGGGTGACAAAATCACAAAACGATTTATTTCGAGGTAAGTCCGGTCCCGTGTGGCTACAGCACGGCTCCGATATGCCATGTATACCAGGGTCTCCTGGAAGGCGTGCCCTTTCCTTTTTTCCCTGTGCATAGCAGCAGGCCAGAGCATGCTAGCTCACGCCAACTTCTCTGACTTAGTAATGAATTATTTCTCTCTCTCTCTCTGCGAACATGACGGTGAGCCCAGGACGTGAAGCGAAATTTAGGGCTAGTTTTGCCTTGCGTAATAGATAAATCAAAGCTCGTTAGGCGAAAGGTTTCCTTACTTGTCAAAGAAGTTACTTTTCTACACAAGCGTTTGGTCTTTTCTATTGTTTTCTTTATTTCATCGTGTACAACATGTGCCTATAAGTATGTGTGTCCTATGCTAATAAACCAGTTGGAAATCGGTGCCCTCTGGGTCTCGTTTCTGCGGTCTTCCCTTGTCTATAATGTTATGTGCGTGCGTGCGTGCGTGCGCGCGCGTGTGCGTGTGTGTGCGTATGTGCGTGCGAGCGTGAGTGTGTGCGTGCGTGTGTGTGTGTGGTTGTGTCTGCGTGCGTGCGCGTGCGTGCACCGTTCACCTGGGGGACTGGAATCTCGGAACAGACAGAGATAAAGAAGCGCTTCCAATATTTTAGACTTACAGCCATACATGCGCAAGCAAGACGTCGCTCTCACTAACAAAGAAAGAAGTGCACTTCCTACGCATACGTTTCCAATAATAGTGACCGTCGGGTCTGTTTTGCCATCTTTCTTGTCGACCGGGGGTGGACACGCGCTTTGTGGAGTAAAGCGCGAGAGCTACAAGTGTTGTTATTTCCCGGAAATAAATCGTCGCCGGAAGTTGGCGCTGTGTGTGTGTGTGCGTCTTGTGCATGCATCTGCGTCCCTGAATTATAGATAAAGCCTTCACGACGACGACCCACCTATAAGACCAATTCACAACACAGATCGACTGGTTGTATTCATAGGAGTAAGGAGGCACGTTTGCCTGAATAACTTTTTGAATTGCGTAACGCAATCATTTTCGAGGACGTTTGGTTCACCACTTATGAAAATTTCTTTCCGAGCAAGGAAATAAAGCTTTGGCTGCCGCCGTTGCGTCCTCACGTTATATTTTTAATAATTTTTGATCACTTTAATCAACCTATCATACGATTCGTGAGTTAATTTGCCCACAAATTCAATTCTATAGGATTTATAGGCTCCTTTCGCAGAGCCATGTGCAGAGGGGAAAAAAATTCGTCTCACTGTGAGCAGATAAACTAACTCGAGTGGTTGGCTCGTCAAGCCCAGTCTGCTTAACCAGTCTCATAAATTATTGCTTAAACGTGTACAACGAAGAACTACGTCAGACAATTTCTATTGAGAGCCTCCATCACTGAACACGAATTGAGTGAAAAGTGAGCTGTGTCGGTTCGTCCCTTAAAAATGCTGCACCATGACGAACAGCACCAAAGCAATCTCGTAATTCAAGCTTATAATAGGTCATTGTCGCATACCTTGTGAGACTGGGGAGAATGAATTACTGGAAGGTTCTTTTTTTCTTCGTTTCCTATCATAATCAATAAATCAAACAAAGAATCAGTCAAAGAATCTTTATTGTTTCTTATGCGTATATTATACACATGTTATTTTTATACAGGCGGGGCTTCAGAGCCCTTTCGAGGGCTGTACCAGGGGTCAGTTTTTTAACATACGTCAATCATTACATGCGAATTACAAGGCAAACAAAAAACGAATGCTACAATAGATTTGTTACAAATACCTGCAAGACGTCCTTTTTTCGATAACGTGGTTACTGTAGTAAATTAAGCAGATTAACGCGAACAAGTTGCTTATATAAATAAAATGATGTGGAAGATGTGACGCCTTACGCTAAAGTATTGCACGGTTTCGCGACAATATAAGAAAATGAATATAATCCATATTTAGCCCGTATGTAGGGTATGCATAATGGAACGGTTGAGGTATAACTTAGTGAACATGTGGGTTTTTGATATGTTAACATTATTGACGGGCGTAGAACATCATTGCGTAATAGTCTGTGAGCAAGTAGTAAAGCTATATAATTCATTCGAATTGTTATGGCTCGCGTGTTAGTAGTCCGTTAGCACCTGAAACTAAGTCTGCTTTTGTATAAAAAGAAGCGCAAGTAGTGGTGAGTTCTGTGCTACTTTGAGAGTTTCAGCGTAGTCAGGTAGGTTAATCCCTAAATTGCTGTAGCATATGTAATGTGCGAATCTCTGAGAGAATAATATAATGGTAACAATGTATTTAACGAAAAAGTGTAACGTAACCTGTAAAGATTAGGTATTTTCTTGTAAATCTTAAATATTGTTTCCTGACTATCTGTGTGTCATGAGAGCTGCGCGTTCAAGTGGACACCGAGAAGTTTTGTACTGACTCTTTCTAATGGTGTGTTTTATTACAAACGAGTCATTAGACGTAAGATAAATAAAAAAGAATGTTTTAAGGGCAAGTATAATATAGTTACTTTTCGCGGCCGTTAGCGAGAAATTTGTTTGCATTAAGTCAGAATAATAATCTTTTTAGGGTTGTTGTAGCTTCGTCGTGTAGTTCCTTTTCGTTTCTAGTTGTTATAAATGTGTTAGTATCTCCTACGTAAAGGGTACATTCTTCAGATGGGATGGATGGCAGATCATTAATGTAAGTGAAGAACAAGAATGGCCCTAGCATTTACACTTCTGGAATAACACTATTCATTGTTCATCATGGTGGTGACACATCATTTACTCCGACGTAATCCAGAATGTGCTAATTTGGTTAGCAATATGCCATGGTTAAGCATATTGAACGCCTTCCTGGGGTAAACGAAAATACATATTGTAAGTTACTTTTTTTATTTAATTTAGTTTTTCCAGCAATATTAAGCAGGGCATAGTCTGATGATTTTGCCGTCCTATATCCGTATTTCTCAGACGTGTATAACATATGTATCTAAAAAAAAGAAATTATTGAGCCTGCGAAACAGTTCCTCTTGGGAACTTTGACGAATGCTGTCAGAATGGCGATCGGTAGGTAATTCGCGGCTTTCATCTTGTTACATTTTTAAAGACTGGAATAATTTTGGCAACCTGTAATTTCGAAAGAAACCTGCCAGTTTCAAAGCTATCATTGATAACATGAGCTAAGGGTGGAGCAAAAAGTGTAGAGAAGCTCTTTATAAGTTCTACTAACATGCCATCGTCACCTTTTGACTGCGTGGTTTTCCATCCAATAAATATTTTTTCTCAATTTCATCGTAGGTTGCAGGTGAAGGAAAAAGGAATTCAGATTTCTCGCTCCAGAAAGGAAAGTACACGTGTTGTAGCAAAAAATTAGCAAGGGGGTCATTAAAAGCATTGAATGTAGCAATACTATTAGTTGTAAAGGCAATATCGTTGAGTAAATTCCTGGCACACTGTTATCCGTCGTTTTCTATGTTATTTTCTACGTCATATGGGTGATTTCCGTCATATATGTAGAGGCGGCTTAAAGTTACGCCGAGCTGTGTGCTGCGATCGGCAGCGATGTGCATTTTTAAAACCTTATAATAAATTACACGCTTTACGCGGATCACTTAAATGTGTCAATTAATGATCAGAAGGACCTACTCTAACGACCCAGTACATTTGTAGAAAATCGTCAAAATCGCCTCAGGGTCCCTTTAAGTAGAACCCTTTTCGTAAGCCACCACGTTTCTGCCCTGTACGTGAGTACTGGTAAGACGCAGCAATTATACACTTTTCTCTTGAGGGATAATGTCAACCTGCTGCTCATGATCTGAGAATGCCTGCCAAACGCACCCCAGCCCATTCTTATTCTTCTGATTATTTCAGTCTGATGATCCGGATCCGCGGTCACTACCTGCCCTAAGTAGATGTATTCCCTTCCACTTCCAGTGCCTCGCTACCTATCGTAAACTGCTGTTCTCTTCCGAGATTGCTAAACATTACTTTAGTTTTCTGCAGATTAATTTTTAGACCCACCCTTCTGCTTTGCCTCTTCAGGTCAGTGAGCATGAATTGCAATTGGTCCCCTGCGTTACTAAGCAAGGCAATATATATCATCAGCGAATCGCAAGTTACTAAGGTATTATCCATTAACTCTTATCCCCGATTCTTCCCAATCCAGGTCTATGAATACCTCCTGTAAGCACGCTGTGAATAGCATTGGAGAGATCGTATCTCCCTGCCTGATGCCTTTCTTTATGGGGATTTTGTTGCTTTCTTTATGGAGGACTACGGTGGCTCTGGAGCCGCTATACATATCTTTCAGTATTTTAGCATACGGCTCGTCTACACCCTGATTGCGTAATGCCTGCATGACTGCTGAGGTTTCGACTGAATCAAACGCTCGTCCATAGCACCCCCCATAGCTCACATCATAGCTCACATATGGGGGTGCGCTATATATGGGTCAGCTATGGGTGAGCTACTTAGGTTTCGAAATTTCTAAAGGTCTAATAAGGTGGCTGTTGTAAGTGTTACGCTTGGCTTCTAGGTTAGCGTTATGCGATTGTCGCGTTAACTTTTTATGCATTTTCTTCTTGTTATTATTGGAGCGCAAACAGCCTGTAGTTCTACATGGTTTGCGTTTGTAATTACTTCTCGTAACTGTGATAGCCATCTCTCGAACCGTCATGTGACGTCACAAAATGTTTAGAAACGTATTATGTTTATCCTCATCTAGATCCTGCAGAATACATCTCTTGCCAGTTTTCGCGTGCTAAAAAGTGGAAAACCTTCATTTAAGTTGCGCGTGTGACTTTAAATTTTGTTGTTTGATTATTCGGATGTGATATTGCAACAACTGGCAAATAAATGATCAGTAATGTGACATGAGATGGCACCTGTTATAAACATTGGCGATAGTTGACTAGTCATAATGTGGTGACGCATACTTTGTCGCGAGCTAGTTATACGAGTGGCATATGTTATTAATTGCAACAGGCTTTCGCGAGCGACTATATCAGTACGAAAATCAGTACAATTCGTGCAGTGGTTTAGGGCAACGTCAATATTGACACGTCGCCCAATAAAATGACGTGAGTGTTATAGGCTCATTGCAGGTCTCAAGTATCTTTCGAAGTTCTTGCAAAAATATTTCTGTTTTGTTAAGCGGTGACCTATATATGACACCTACCAGCGCTTTTTTAATAGTCATGGGTGATAGGTAGCCTTCCGGGTTAATATCAGGTTGAATTTCAATAAACAAAGTTTCACATAAGTCTGACGTAATGACAATGTCTCGCCTGACGGAATAAGATGTTGATGATTTGATATAAAGCCATATACGCCTCCCTGCGATGGCACAGTGCGCACCTGATCTGACAACAAGTTCGATATGCTTGTCATTTCAAGTTGATAGCCTGGTAAATGTTAAAGACGTTACTGAGCAAAGTTTCAGAGAGTACAATCAAGTGGAATACGCGCTTTAGAGATACGTTCAAATGAAGCAGTTCATCATAGTGCTTTTGCAGGCTACGAATGTTTGGATGAGATAGTCATACAATAAGAAGCAAACAAACACTGACACCAAGGGCAACATAGGGGAAATTACTTGAGCTTAATAAATTAAGTAAAGAAACGAAAAATAATGGAAAATCGAGTGGATGAAAAACAACTTGCCGCAGGTGGGAACCGAACCCATAACCTTCGTATTTCGCGTGCGATGCTCTACTAATTGAGCTACCGCGGCACTGTATCCCCATCCACTATATTGGGTATTTATGTGTCCTAGTAGAACCTTGGAAGTGTTAACCAGCGCCGCCACTCACAGACCTTGGCGGCGGACGTGGAACGTCCTTTTTTGCCGCAGGCGTCACGAGAACGTGACGAAACGCGTGACCAGAGCCGGACAAACCTTATGTTGGTTTAAAGAAGAATGGTAAAATGTGAGGCTCAAAACACCGTCATCCTATATGGCGCGAAGCATCGCCAGCACCGCATTTTTCCTGTCGCAATCACAAATATAGTGCTCAAGGAAATGGGGGTTTTAACATGGACGCAAGCTTTCGCGTGTGCGAGCTGCGGGTAAAATGTATATCAGCGCCTGTGTCCCGACGAAGTGGGTCAGTTTAATGAGGTTGTGGGTGCAAGAACACGTCGCAACAACAAACATAGAGAAAGAGCCCCGACGCTAACTGTCACAGCATGGGCCAGAAAGGCAGATGCTTCTCGTTTGTGACCACACGTTTTGCGGGCTGTTGCCCGGGCGCTGAACGCACGGAACGCTCATACGACGATGTCGTACCGCTTCCTTGCCACGTGGCTCGTCGCCCTTTCTGCGCTGACTTTGCGTCCCACCACGTTCGCGGAGGACGAACTCGCACTGCTGGCCGGCTTGACACCCGTAAGTAAAAACCCCATGCAAGCGATCTTGCGCGCGACAGCGACAAGCGACGCGGTGGAGATGGCTGTCGCGTTCGCTCGTGGCCTACAAGTCGTATACCCCATGCGAGCGATGACTTCGAGCGACGTCTCCCCAGTGTTGCCGGTATGAAGGCAGCAATATAGGCGCCGAAACTAGCGTGACGCGTGCTTTATTAACTTGAGTGGATGTGTTTTACTGTAAAAAGCAGCATAAAATATTTCTGAAGGTATCCCAGTAGGTTCTTATCCCTGCACGTATAAAAATTCAATCGTTTGCTCGTTCCGTGCGGCAACCGGAAGTACTTGAGTTATGTACATCCAGTTCCGGCTTCGCGCTATTGACTAGTCGCTCATAGCACTTCCGGGCGACGAGCGACGAATTCTAGATTTGCAGAACCGAGCGATCGCGCGACAAGATCGAGCGATCTGTTCAAGCGACGGCCTGATCCGTCTCTCGAAGCCGTCGCTCGTCGCTGTCGCTCACAAGATCGCGCTCATGGGGTTTAGCTTGTAAGCAAACGAACCCTCGACCATCATCATCATCATCATCATCATCATCATCATCATCATCATCATCATTTATTTATTTATTTATTTACCCTTAAAGGCCCTTGGCTTAGGGCATTACATAAGGGGGGGGGGGAGCAGTCGATACATATACAATGGTCGGTAACAACAAAAAAGCAATACAAAGTGCAGGGTTCATGTTCAACATTAACATCATCAGAAGCATCAACACTAAGATAGACACAGCGGCTCAAGAACAACCTGGAAACAAAACAAAACACTCATACACATTCAAAAACACGGCAAAATAACTCAGCCCCTGAAATGTGCTGTTAATAAGTGCCTGAATTTATTAGGTTCTGTTTCAGTAACTATGGAATCGGGTAAGTCATTCCACAATGTAATGGAGCTAGGTAAAAAAGATTTATTAAATGAGTTTGTGGAGCCATGTATGCGCTGCAAACTTAAAGAGTTGAAAAGACGGCGTGAGGTGCGAAGTGGCGGGTGTAATACAGAATTTCTTAGCTGTGGGAACGTATAGTACAATTTGTGAAATAGGCAAAGCTGTGAAATTTTACGCCGAAGTGCCAGGGGTTGAAGATAAAGGGATGCCTTGATAAGAGTTATACTGTGTCGTCTGTCATACTGCGATGTGATAAAACGGGCCGCGCGATTTTGGATGGCTTCAAACTGATCGATTAGATAGTTCTGATGGGGATTCCAGATCGCCGAGGCATATTCGAGTTTCGAACGGATGAATGTTACGTAGGCGAGTTGACGGACAGAACGGGGTGAAAAAGCGAGGGATCGTCTGATAAACCCAAGCAGCTTAGAAGCATCTGTACAAAGTTTTGCAATGTGTTCAGACTATGTTAGTTTGTTGTTCACGATGATTCCAAGATACCTGTATGATTCTGTTTCAGAGAGTGGTGTAGAATTTAATGAATACGGATAGATGAGGTTATTTCGCTTTCTTGATACATGCATGAACTTACATTTGGAAATGTTCAGTTGCATAAGCCATGACGCACACCAGGTTTCTATGAAATTTAAGTCGCGTTGAAGCAGAGTCTGATCATCAGGAGTAGATATGCGGCGGTAAAGGACACAATCGTCTACGAAGAGGCGGATACAAGATGATATGGCATTAGGAAGATCATTTACAAATATCAGAAAAAGGAGTGGTCCAAGCACCGATCCCTGGGGGACACCAGAGATGACTGTAGTATTTTGCGATCTGTGGTTCCCTATTACTGTATATTGTGAGCGTTCGCAGAGAAAGCAGTCAATCCATGACAAGATTAAAGGGTTAATGTGGAGGCAGGACAGTTTTGCCATTAAACGCCGATGTGGAACGCGATCGAAGGCTTTGGAGAAGTTACAAAGAGATGAAGTTATTGTGCATGAGGCTTGCATGGTCCGTGAGCCGTTCGTAGCTGCATACTTGTAGCCTCTGTCTAGGAAGAATTCAATTGAATTCTGCCGTTTTACGTACCAAACGCCACGATTCGATAACGCGACCGCGCGCTTAGCAGCAGCGCACCACCTTAGCCGCTAAGCCACCGCGGCGGGTACTGTCTCTCAAGAGCTGAATAGTTTATTCCTTATATATATATATATATACATATATATATATATATATATATATATATATATATATATTCGTCATCTAAGCGGCATTTACTTTTATTTAAAAATACTGCAGTCATAGAAGATGGGGATAAGAATATTGCGGGATTTAGCTTGCGTCGAGAGATAACGTATCGACTGCATCGACGTGTATACACAAGTGGGCTACCTTAATTGATAGAACAATGAAGTTGAAATACGAGCGCATTTTAATAGGATGAAAAATAGGATTTACACCACGAGAAGTTTAGGCACTAAATACGCGATGTGCCATCCTAATTTCTTCCTAAAGCACTTCCGCCTTGCGCCTTTTATTTAACCGTCGTTTGAGAGTGATGTTTCTATACGCTGGACTTCAGGACCAGGCCTGTACTTTCTTAATGAATAATCCTGAAACATATACCGCCTAAGCATCATATGCTCTAGAACTGCATTTAGGGCGGATTGTTTTTGCTTCTACGTCACTCATGACTGGGACCTGGTAAGCACTTTATTCGGACAATTCGTGTTTGATTTAATCGGCTACTGCCTAGTGAGCATGTTCAGACGCAACAGTTCTTGTGACCCTGGGAAGTAAGTTCTTTGGGAGGCAGTTAATACACATTACCGCCAACAGAATGCACTAAATTCTACAAGTTCACCACTCTATTTCGTCGTGGAGCAAGTAACCCAACAAGTTATCTGGGAAACTTCCAAGGTCTTTAAAAGCAGCGCGAGTTCAACCATGTACAGCCCGTATTGGCGGCACATTACAGAATTCTACGTAGTAGCACTCGCATGCAACAGCGTTGCTTTCCATAGTTTTCACTTGTACATTTTCTCATACGCTTTACGTGAGGGGAGATTAATTTGTCCTGTAAAGGGCTCTGTCTAAAGCATCGACGACTTGATTACCGATTTCCTAATACTGATGCTCATGAACACGCATGATGTGCTACCAGTTATTTATTATCATTATCACTGGAACGTTCCACTTTACACTCGTATTACTGGCGCATTCGCGCAACCTATAGCTGTAATGCAGTTTTTTTATAAGGTTTAGGCATCGCTAATATTAAATCTGTCTAAAATAAGTGGCACAAACATACCATGCAGATTGTGAAGCTGCCTCACAGTTATGGCGTCGCGCTTTGTCACAAATAACACGCTTTGTCAATGCGAGAAAAAAAAAAACGAAGTGCACCACTTTGCCTGAACGTATCGGAAACTCAAGCACGCTGTATACCGCCACATTAACTTTCATGTCATGCACTGCCAACATCCTGTGCAGTCTATCCTACCCGCCGTGGTATCTTACACCCGTATTCAGAAATGCATTTAAATTTGAAGCCCGTGCTTGACTTGATATAAATGACGCCTGGTGTGAATGCGCCCAAGATGCTCATTGCGTTTTCTTCAGTGCGTTCGCGATATGTATCTATTAAATCAAGTCAAGCATGGGCCTCAAGTTAAGATGCATTTCTCAATACGGGTAGTTAGTTGCCATTGCGTCGCGCTGCTGAGTTCGAGGTCGCTGGTTCGAATCCGGACGCGGCGGCCGCATTTTTGGTGGCCGCGAAATGTAAGAAACGCTTCTTTACACTGAATTAGGTACGCGTTAAAGAAAAAAAAAACGGACGGTGAAAATTAACATGAAGTCCCCCACTGTGACATGCCTCATAATCAGACCATTTTTTTTTTTTTTGCTCGCAAAATTGCAGAATTTAGTTCATTTTTTTTCTTCCCTCCTTCCACCACTCTATCCGCTCCTTTTATTCCCTCTTTCTCTGTCCGCGTCTACTAGCGCGAAAACCATTTCGAGTGGCGCAACCAACTCGCCCAAATGACCACGCTGACTCTGAGCACAGTAGCCGGCATAGAGGACGGTTGCCTCAGACCGACTTTTGTGCGTTTTTTTTTTTAATGTTGTCCCCTATCTCTCGCGTGCGAAGTAATAGGAACGAGGTATGTTTACTGGCTTTATGCTGTACCGTTGTGCAGTGCGAGCTCGTGAAGCACTACGACTACGCGTGCGAGGTCAGCTACACTACCACGGACGACGGCTACGTGCTCGAAGTGGACAGGATTCGACGCGGCCGTGACCCAGGTGCCTCCCCGACCCGGGCCGAGGATGGAGAAGGACGTCGCCGCCACCCCGTCCTGTTCCTTCCCAGCTTCCTGGCCGCCTCGGATATGTGGTTCCTCAACTACCCTTGGCAGAGCCCAGGCAAGCCACCGTATAAGTGTCGTCGGTAACGTGACTCGCTACGGGAATGCGACAGCAGAACTTCCCTAATTTTAAAGCCATTTTTTTTTCGACACCCTGTAGTCCAGTCCAGCCAAGGTTAACTTGAACACAACGCCGAGCCCGTGTGAGTTTTAATTTTTTTTTCCTCGGCCAAGTGAACAATCACCGGTCTTGGCAGCAGATTAGTGGAACTAAAACGCCAATGGATTTATCCGCAAAGTTCGCGGATATACTGAAACGGTTGTCTTGCCGAGAATTCGTTCCAAGTGGATCCACCTTGCCAACTCCACGGCTATACCTTGTAAATTGCAATATGACTCATAAGGTAATTAATTAAAAGGTTAATTACTACATTTTTGTTAATTAGTCGAGTGCGATTCATTTTTTTTTTTCGAGTATTGTCCGCCTCTTCGGGTAGACCAGCTCATGAACTAGAATTATGCAATCTGCCGCAGGTAAGCTTTAAAAAATTTTGCACAGTGTTCGCTGAAACACCCGGTATAACCACCCAACGCGTTAACCCAGTGGCAATGGCGTTTCACTGCCAAGCTCAAGGACGTCAATTCCACCCCGGCCACGGCGGCGGCATTGCGCTGGGTCCGAAATGGGAAAAATAGAAAGAAAGACCAAAAAAAAACGCCCGTGGATTTAGGTGCAGGTTAAATAACCACAGGTGGTCAGAACTAATCCGGGTATACTCTACTACGGTGCGTCTAATAATCATGCGGTGGTTTTGGTAAGTACAATTCCAAAATATAACTTTTTTTTTTATTGAAAGAAGTCGATCTTTTTTTTTATCTAACAGCAGCACTCGCAGTCTCATGACTCGGTCATGAAACATCACGCCGTAATGAGCGAGGAAATGAGATACTGCGGAGCAACAATCGAGAAGCACGATTGCAGGGCTCATTCGCAAACATTCGCGTCAAATAAGCGGTATTGTAGTTGACTACAAATCTCACATTTCGCTCACAATTCTAGTCGCCCTTTAGCGTTACGTATAAAAACCAATTCTGACAAGAAAAATGCCATGATTTCTCTGGCAAGTGGCTTATCGCGAACATTAGTTACACCACGCCCTATCATGTTACGCAGTCGTCTGCATAGATAACATGCTTTACGCTATATTCTTGCAAATAAATCTCATTACCATTTTCTAAGGCAACTTTTTTTAGTCTACCATCAGACTATTTCTCTTCAACGGACTTTCAAACTACCGAAAACCACTCTAGAAACATGACTTTACCAGAGTAAGAATAAAAAATATGGTATAAAAATATGAATACGCAAAAGCGCCTGTGAACATTTTCTTGCGCCCTTGTACGTCTCCCTGTTTTTGCCTGTTTGTTTAACGCTCCAGATGCCTCTTCAGTAAGGTACCGGCAAACCTAAACTTCTCAAGTTACTTCTTTCAGGTTTAAATAGGTATTGCGCGTTTACAGAACAACACATATTGAAGACGGTGATCTAAGCAAAGCTTGTCGCCTGCTTTTGCTACGCGATAGCACTAATTCTCATAACTGGACGAAGCCACTCCCGCAAAATGCGCTCGCTACCCGTTGCGAGAGCAAATAAAGAAAGGGTAACGCTGAGCCGACTAACATACAGACGCTATAGCTGTGTCACGGTGGGAGGAATAACTTTTTATTAAAGTTATCGTGCGAAGGTCAGCACTGTTGCACTGGACAATGTAACATTGTTTTGCTCACTTATTTGGTCATGGCCGTTCTAACAGACGTTCCAGAGCGCGCTTTACAACAATCCTGCTAAAGCAGTCCATGCAGGAACACACCGCAGTGACCACCTACTTTCCTGAGAGTGTCACCAAACGTCTTTCGTGATGTGTTTAAGGCACTGGACAGCAACTAAGTTGGAACATCTGTTGCCAACGCAGCGGGCGGCCTAACACGCAGCACGCGCTGGACAGACAAACATACTATTACAGCGCAGACGCAGTAACTGAAGGCCAAGTGCCGCAGTCCATCGTCAAAAAACAAAAAAAAACAAAAAAGGGGCCGACAAGTGATCCAGAGTGCATAACGACAGCGGAATAGCAACGACGAGAAACCAACGCCATACACGCACGTGTACATACTGATGACTGCATGGCAGACGACGCCAGGAGCAACTCACATTAAGCGTGGTGACGACTGCGCTCGATTTCGCAGTATAAAGAGTGTGCCGAGAACATTCCGTATATACTGCTCTACAAAACAGCAGGCTCACATTCAAACAACACTCGAGCAGAGCAGGTCGGCCTACAGCGCGAAGTTGCTATCGCGTATCGAGCGCGCTGCGCGCGCTCGACACGCGATTGTTTCTATCTCTGTTACTCGTCTCTGTCCTTACTCTCCTACTTTCGTGCGCTACGTAAACTCCGTCGTTATGAAGCACGACCATCTCTCCCAAGCCTCTACACTAATATGCTGCTTGCGCTTGGCTGCACGAGCCTGTACATGTGCCCGAGCTGCCGCATCGGCACGGCGTAGACGAGTTCGTTCCCGGTTCTGCTCGCGGCGTTGCTGATCGAAAGCTGCCTGCTCCTCAGGAGTACGTATGACGCGTGGCCTACCCATTTCAGAGCCAGAGAGGAACTGCTGCTGGCGGAGAGCAACGACGCCACTTACTCGCGCAGCTAATCCAACATCACCTAGATAGTACAAGGCCTTTCACTTCGATCCATGACGTCCTGTTACCTGGCTCGACTGCCATAGAATCTAATGGGGATGCTCCCGAGTGGGCAACAGTGATTTTGACGTCACCATGTCATCACGCCAGCCTTGTTAATGGAAATTTCGGGCCAGGTAGCGTGACATCATGGATCGAAGTAAACAAGCCTTGTGCTATCTAGGTGTTGTTGGTTAATCGCGCGCCTCTCTTTGTCTATATATATTGTTTGCATGTGCATGCGCATGGGGTTGCGTAGGGTGAGTTTTTGACGCACAGGCGACCTGCAGACGGACGGACGGCGGACGGACGGACGAATCGGCTAGCCATATAGAGCTTCGCTGTAAAAACACTCAAAATATTTTCGCTTTTTGGGGCATATATGGCCCCCAAACAAGATTTGTAATTTATATTGCGTGCCTTTCCCTTTTACATTTCACAAACAGTGCATGTGCGTTGTCAACGTGACGTGGCAGTCTTGACAGGAAGGTAGCCAGCGCAGAGTTTTCAAGAAAGAGCACGCAAGGAAGACAGGTATACCGATGGCCGTTTCGGGACAAGATAGGCGCGAAACAGCGGAAACTTTTTCTCAGAGTGAAGAAGGTAAAGTGGATTTCTATTGAAGTTTCTCAGTCAACATTCGCATTTGTATACGTCAAGTCATGCTCCGTTTGTTTCAAATTTGCATTACCGACGCTAAATTAAAGTATCTAAAAAGAGCTTTAGTGGAGTAGACCTCCGCTGCATTAGCGATAAGTAAATCATTGGTTCTTTCTAAGCAGTTAGAGTACATATAAAATATTTTCCCCATATTGTCGCTGTTTGACTGCGGTTAGGCATCTGTATGAACATTCCTGCTGCTCCTCGCGCTAGAGAAGGTAACGCGGCCTCGATGTTTTAGTAAATTTGTAGAGATTTGTGAGAAGCTTGTGTAGTCTCTCGTTACCGACGCGCCTGTAACTAATGTAAACGCATCCACAGGTGCTCGCACTACAGCCTTGTCACAGAAGTGCGGCCTCCGTTTTTGCAGGTTTCCTTTTCGTTGACGCCGGTTTCGACGTGTGGGCAATGAACTCGAGGGAATCGAACCCGTACTCCTACCACAAGACGCTGTCAAAAGGCGACCCAGAGTACTGGCAGTGGAGGCAAGTCTAGCCTTATCGCATTTGCTGTTGATACACTATTTTACGCGGTCAAGGTTTGCACGGAAAGCCGACAGTTTCCGCCTAGCGATACGGAAGTTTACATGAAAGCTCGAGAAAGTGCCGAGGACTCATTGCATGCATTCGCTCGAGAAGGCTTTCAAGTAGAATTCTCCGTATCGCCAACCCACGACAACGATAAATACTGTGGCACTATACAAATGAAAGCACTGTCGTGCCAGTCTTTTGATCATTCCAGCAGCATCAAAACAGACACCACAAGTTATTAATAAGAACGACAAAACGCAATAAAGGTTTAGTCCTTTCTCTACAAAGAGCAGTTAGCGAGGTCGAATTGGGATCAAAGTGGGTTGCTTGGGCGAGGCCATGTTGCTTCACTAACTGTGCATAGATGCGAGTGCTTCGCAATAGTTTGCGACGAGACTTGCCGTACCAAAACATCTAAGTTTTTTTTCTTTCTCTTCTTTTTTTTATTACTTCGACAGTACTCCAGTGTTCGAAACTGGCTTCGCCTTTGTCTTCCGCCCACCCATTCGTTGCACTGACGACGATCGTCATCACAATCGACGACACACGACGGTCATGCCCAGCTTCGAAATTTCTCCACCGTGAAGAAAAATAAAACTTCTCCAAGATCGCCTCCACGGGGGTTCGAATCAATACCAGTGAAGCAATGCGCATGCGGGAGTCGAGCGTAACCACCGAGCTATCGCACAACAACAGTTCTGGGCAATTTGTTCTCCGCACAGACTGTGAGAGCAGTGCCATCTGTACATGCGTTTCGGAGGCCAGACGAGCAAGGCTGTGGTTGACGGAGGTTACAGTATGTTTATCACATAAAAATTGTTCTTGACAAGATTGCGGTGCGTTTGTTGTTGTCGTCGTCGTCGTCGTCGTCGTCGTCGTCGTCGTCGTCGTCGTTGTTGTTGTTGTTGTTGTTGTTGTTGTTGTTGTTGTTGTTGTTGTTGTTGTAGCTTTCTTTAACACACGACAGATAGCCACTAGGGGGGATCGGCCATGGTTAGTAATGGAAACAACGAAATCCCTTCCTTCCTGCTGACTTAATGATCTGTATTATCTAGGTTTAAATTAAAGAGTAATAATTATGAGCACTAAAATTGTTTAAATGTGTTCATGTCCACTTTTAGTAGATATGTCTTGCGAACTCAGCGGCTAGAATTCGTAAATTGCAATATGTGCCTTCAAGTAATTTAATACCAAGTTAATTAATGACTTTTTGTTAATTAATCGAATATACGTTCCGATTTCTCACACTCGTAATGTTCGCCTCTTCGAATAATCTAGCTCAAGGTCAAGAATGGCGCTGTCTCCCATTTTTTTCGTGGAACCTAAAGATGATCACCCCCTATACTGAGGCACCTTAGCAGACACCCGATATTTCTAAATGTAAAGCGACCTCAGCGAAGTTTAGGTTTCCACACCTCCAGTGAATTGTTCAATGGGTTGTCGTGAACTTGTTAAAATCATTTTAAATTACGGATACGTGAAAAGTATTTGAATATGGGTGGCGGAAAATAAGCAAATGAATCGTCGTGTGAAATTTTTTGCCGTAGTCCGGTCGTCTGGGAGGTTCGGCTTTGGCAGCGATATTGACGCCGAAATAGCACTTCAGGGACTCGGGCTCAAATGATCAAATACCATGTGGTTGGATGAGTGGACAAATTTGCTTCTTTTACGCGTGACAGACCTTACGTTACGCTTATTATCAAATCTTAAAACAGAACGGGCTCTACAAAAATGCTCACGTCGCCTACGTCTCGAATTGTTGCACATGCCCCGCCTTCTATATCGGATACGGAGAAGAATCTCTTCAGATTGTTTACAATGTGGCAGCCAGACAGCTTCTGTGAAAGATATTCTCATCGAGTGTTCCCGATTTGTTAGACGTCGAGAGACACACGCACATACCTCGTCGGCAAAGCAAAAACAGAAACAAAAAAAAACAATTATCGGACTCTGTTGATTTTCTTATAGGCAACCAGAAGTTATAAAATTGTTACGTATGTTTTTTTCTGGACAGTTGCCTAATTATAGTTGGTTGTGAATAGTGCTATTCGTGGGAAAATATTTATTGTACGGACTATTTCAATATGAGTAAAAAGTATTCCCGTTTGTCACAGGGCGTGTGCTGACTCTATATGTATTAATTTTTTATAACTTCATGTCAATTAGCATGTGTAGTGTGCTTTATTCCCCTCCAAGCAATTTCTTTATTTTTTTTATTGATGCACCTACAGTGCCATTAGAACCGTACGCCATTTATAGAGACAGCTTTTGATCATTTACATTTTCTTTCTACCGATATATTGTTATTACACTTATTGTCTTTCGTAAAGTTATTTACTCCGATTTTTGGGACGGTTTCGGTGGTCAAGTTACTCGGACCGCCGGAGCCAATAAGCAAATGCGGCGCTTGGTGACGCAGCTTCGACGAGATTGGACGTCACGACGTGGCTGCCGGTATCGATCACGTGCTCAACGCGACCGGCGCATCGAAAGTGACGCTGTTGTCGCTCTCCCAGGGTGTGACCATCGCCCTGGTGCTGCTTTCGACCCGGCCGGAGTACAACGACAAGGTGAGTTGTCGCCAAAACTACGACAGCCATTTACGAACTAGTATTGTCCATTTCTTCTTTCTGCTGCGTTTGGTGCAGCGCTAAAGCAATACGCGCCGCGTCACGTGATGGTATTCCCAAGGTTGCGTCAGGAAGGAAAGAGTGAGCGCTGGACGACTTCAGACTGCTCACTTTTGAAGAGGTATTTGTCACTTCGCGCCGACGGTTATTTACCTATTCAAGTGCGTGTGACACGCGGAAGTTTTCTCACTAGGCAACCGCTGATGCGACTTGAGTCGTATCTGTTTCCGTTAAATGGAGAAAATTATTTTTCTGGTGTTAGGGAACGAACCTTCTTTCGTAAGCCGCGAAAGTTCAGTGCAAAGTTTGCATCTCTCAATCCACGCAGTGGCCGCAAACACATAGATTTATCTCTGTCGTTAAGGGTGACTGTTCGGAAAGGCAACTGTGCCGATTTGGATTCTCCGACAAGGACGAATTTGCCTCCAACTGTAAAGTTGCCTTTCTTATCAACCCGTATTTTTTTGTAGGATAATGGTTCTTATGGATGGGTAATTTTCTTTTTCATACTGCACCGTCTATGTAACACCCTGTCTCAAATCGGTCCCGCTTTACAGAATCACGTGCTTTCCCTTCTAGGTCGACCTCGTCGTAGCATATGGTCCCGTTGCAAATGTCGGCAGCATGGGGTCTCCCATGCCTTTATTGTTGAAAGTGCTTCAGCTTCTCACGGTGAGTGCTTGCCGTCCTAAATATACTGCTACGCCGCACCGCAGCCGTAGTATAAAGTTATAGTATAATTTTGTTCTGCTATCGCCTGCCGAATTGAAGCGATAAGGTAAGGCCACTTACTGGTACTTTGTGAGACACTAAAGGAAAATAACGAATCCAGCTAGATTACCAGATAGTTCGTCTAGAACTCTATCAAAGTTTTTTGTGTGCCAATATAGAACCCTGTCGTATGGAACATTGCCGCCGGAGGCTCTGTTGCTGCTCCTCAATGTTAACCACCAACGCCGAAACGGACAGAATGACGTAATGTACACGTGACCTCCCTACATGCGGCTATCTGCGGATCGGCCGCTGCTGACGTCGCATGCGAGGTACTATGGCCCACAACAGGTACTGAATTAACTTTAATTGAGAAGGGTTGGCTGCACGTAATCGAAAAACTGGATGTGAATAGAAACGCTTTTTTGGGTCTCTATAAGGTGACATTACTACACCTTGAAAAGAATGCATAAAGCTTTCCTCCGGTGTTAACTGGCGGGATTAGCCGACCGCTTTCGATATTATGTTCGCCATCGTATTGGCCGGTGCCAGAATGATATATAACGGACGATCTATTCTTTGACATACTGCCCCTGAACCTATGCTAACAAGCTAGCCGTGTTCAGTAGAAGCGCAGAAAGCTAGCGCGTTTTGTTTCTTTTTTGTGACCAGATTTCAACTCTCTATTTGTCAGGAAACTGCTCTTAGTCCACCACTCCTGGAGATCAGCTGTAGATACCTGTTCGTTCGCGGACCAGTGAGCCATGCTGGCTGTTCACCTGCGCAACGAATTTCATGCCTTCGAAGAAAAGTTTCGCGTTTTTCAATGCTTCCACATTTCGTCTTTTTGTCGCCGAAAATGCCACTGATGTAGCTCATGTACAAATGAAGCTTTGTGCGTGCGTGCGTGCGTGCGTGCATGTGTGTGTGTGTGTGTGTGTGTGTGTGTGTGTGTGTGTGTGTGTGCGTGCGTGCGTGCGTGCGTGCGTGCGTGCGTGCGCGTGTGCGTGTGCGTGTGCGTGTGCGTGTGCGTGTGCGTGTGCGTGTGCGCGTGTGCGTGTGCGTGTGCGTGTGCGTGTGCGTGTGCGTGTGCGCGTGTGCGTGTGCGTGTGCGTGTGCGTGTGCGTGTGCGTGTGTGCGTGTGCGTGTGCGTGTGCGTGTGCGTGTGCGTGTGTGTGTGTGTGTGTGCGTGTGCGTGCGCGTGTGCGTGTGTGTGTGTGTGTGCGCGTGTGCGTGTGTGTGCGCGCGTGTGCGTGTGTGTGTGTGTGTGTGTGCGCGCGTGTGCGCGTGTGCGTGTGTGCGTGTGCGTGTGAAGGGTGTGTGAAGGGTGTGTGAAGGGTGTTTCACACCCTTTACACACACAAATTTAAAGGGTGTGAAACACCCTTTAAATTTCCTTGCCAACAAACCCTTGCAATCGCAACACTTCTGCTGCTTACGTCACGGCTGTACTGTAGCAATTCCGTCATGTAATCCACCTTCCTGCACCGCCAGCCTTCTCCTATGCGAATTCGGGTTGGTATTTTTTTTTATCTTTTACGATATAATTTTTCATGAATAAAGGGAAAATCAGACATCCTCCCGTTCGTAGCAATTGCTACAAAGGAAACCCGTAAGACCAAATGCCAGCAAATGCTGAAGCTAGGCGTATTATAAGCGAAGGTGGCTGACTAATGGCCAAGCATACTTACGAACTAAAAGCCACGTCAATTCGTGTCTCGGAATCAAAGTTCCGTGCATAACTCTTGTACGAACTGAGGCGTACACTTCCTAATTTGTAGGGCACTCAGCGCAAGATGGGGTACAGAATCCACTTGGAACATGGTACTTGAACTGACCGGAACATTCTAATTATTATCGCTTTTGCACTTCAGCCTATTGCTTTATTAAAGTGGCCTTGTTTAGAATGCCAAATTTTATTTTACTCCCTACAGGTAGATTTCTATTCCCTATGCTTTCTTGCTCTTGGCGTGCACCAAATAGAGGACGTCGGCCTATTCTGGAGCCGATATTGAAGTTCCTGCATCGCTTCGGCAATTGGATTTCTTGACGATATTTAGGATTTCAATTTTGCAGTGTAGTAGCACAGATGTCTCGCAAATACTATTTGAAGTGTGATCCTTTGGAATGGCTGGATATTACGTTCTCACCTACTTGCATTGTGCAATGGAATCTCATTTATATGTTTTCTACATGCCCTCTATATTTTAACTTAAAGTTTCTAGAGGAGCTAATTGGGTTTCCAAAGCAGAGATGATTGGAAAACACCACGAATCGTAGACAGAACAAGACGTGAAACGAAGTCTGCAAATATGCCCTTCGTTTACTGTATTCTTCCGTGCAAAATCTGTGCTTTTCTTTTTCAATGAACTGCGCAGAGCAACTTAGTAGCTTTGCTTTTTAATCAGTTGGTATTTAATAAAAACTGCGTACAAGCTGTCGTTCAGTACGCAGTTTTTGGAACTTTGGTTTACGTTTGACTAAATATCACATCTATTGCATAATCCAGCTTTCTGTTTGGATATACGGACGGACAAACACGAGTGCTTGCTGCACAGTTTGTGTTGCTAGTCAGCAAAAGTGCCTTGTAGTCAAGGCTTGCATCATTCCTAGATATTACAGCCACAGTAAATGTTGCCGTCTTCCACTTCTTTTTATTTCAATAGCAATAATACGGACACTCCAGGCGCATTTCCGCCATCGTCATCGCCGTCGGCGTCACCGTGATGTTCCGTATACAGTCCAAGTGCGTTAACACCGTGGCCGCGCGACGTGTGCTGTAGGTGCGAGTGAAAGCGTGCGAGGGTGAGCAGAGGAGTGTAGCTTGACATCGCGCGCGCAAGGGAGGAGGGCGAGGAGGATGCGCGCTGTCTTCCACCGCGTGAAAAGCACCGGGAAAAGGGGTACTACTCCGGCGGCGGCTGCGTAGGGTGCACTCGCGCGGGCCCTATCTTGAAAGCGACTGGGTACAGTCTTGGCGCACCAGCGCCTGATGCCTTCATGTGCGCTGTGTTCTCGCCGCATAGTTCGCGTTGAAGCGAGAGGCAGCGTGAAGGTCAATTCGCTCGCTGCTGCTGCAGCTGTTCCTCACACCAGCGTTTTGACAGCGGGTGTGTCCGCACTCATCGAGTGAGATGTGTTTACGTTTAACCATTAGATATGCGCGCGTGAACACCATATTTGTTCATTTAGTTAGTAAGCGAAGGTTTATGAGTTTATACGTCCGATAAAGCTACTATCGTCATTTCGTACAGCTGTCTACTAATTTGCTATCGCAATCGATGGTCTGCCTTTCGGGCAAAGCTGCGACTTCTTCTTTTCTTTCTTCCTCTTCACCTACTACAGGTGTTCTGAGCCTGCCTGCTTATCCATCCATCAATCCATCCATCCATCCATCGCTCCGTCCGTCCGTCCGTCCGTCCGTCCGTCCGTCCACCCACCCACCCACTCACTTACTGTGACCCCGTCCCCCAAGTTGTCAGCCAGCTTGGGCCACTTGTTCTGTGCTCGTTTCTGCTGTTTACGTGAAATGCATGGCGTTCCGAATGGCAGCTGAAGTTCTAAAAGGGAGCCAACAGACTCAAGATAAGCGAAAAAGAGCTCGAGGGCTTGATATTGCATTAATTTCTAATGCGAAGTAACTAATAAGCCCCTAAGTGTCAGAAGGCTTTAAACTGAATTAAATTAAACTTCATTTCACTTCAATATTTAAGCTTTGCGTAAAGATGTTTGAACCCATAGGTAGAGGCTAGCTTTGGGTCCAGCTGAGCATGCACACTGGGTACTTATCGGCCCACAAAGCGCTCTGATATAGTATTGCCTTATTCATCTCACATATCATTCTTCCTTCTTTGAACATCCTATAGTCTAGAAGAATGTTATTCCGCCCGTTCCAGAGAGCTACAGTTGTCACAACGGGGGCGGAAAGGTGTCCTTAATGCACCTGCATTCTTATTACCTCGATGCAGCTGTTAATGGATCCTGGACAAAAAGGAAGATTTGTAAACGTACATCCTGCGGTGACAGTTGGATGCCAGATTCTGGGCGGCCTTCTCTGTACCTCGTTTATCGAGTTGACCTTCTTGAGCAGTCCTTCTCAGTTCAATCAGGTGAGAATGGCGGTACTGTGCGACAAGTGTTGAAAGCGACAAGACGCAAGAAAATAATTGGGAATGCACATAAGTTGGGAACAAAAAATTGGTGGTTTTTGTTTCTGCTGCTGGTGTTGAAACTTTTATATAAACAAAATAATTTATAAAATGTGTCCATCGCCAAGAAATAAATAAAATCATCTCCAGAAATGTTCGTTTGCTACAATTTAGCGAGCTTTAGAACGCGAAGGTAGAAATAAAATTGTAAGACTGAACTAGTACAGTGCTTGTTCGCGTTTATATGCCGTACAATATTTTATATACAGTAACTACATCCCATGAATTATCACGGGGACCTATAGAATAATGCTAAGGACACTCTTGTAAGCGTGCGTATTGTCTTTCAATGAGTGAAGGACAAAAATAAAGGAGGCGAATGACACATCCGACTCCTCCCTCTTGAGCGTTCCTGCTAACATTCAAAGGTCGTTTAGTAATGTAACAAAATTTTATTGTGGCCAACAACAGCAGCAGCAAGTTCGGCAGGTTGGTGAAGTGGCATGGTGACATATAAACAGAGTAAGGAAGAACTTGCACTTAAATAAGAAGTACGCGTAAGGAGCGCTGTTACGATAATTATGCTCCTATTCTGCTACAAAGCCGAAGTGAATCTATACTGAAGATATTGTTCATGTAGTTATCGCTTTGCATGACTCTTACGGTGCTTTGACCGCGCTCTCAAACTACATGTCGAGCGCACCAGAAAAAGCGCAAGTAGAAAGACCCAGCCGATTCAAGAACAGAAAACTGAGACGAGCGTACAATATCGCATGTACAGTGAAACACGGAGTTTTCCATGACTTGTATGCATAGGATATGCTCAACTACATGGCTGAACGATAGATGTATGGCATTCACTAGAACGGAAACTTTCGGGCCAGTTGGTCTTGCGTATTAGGTAAATGGGAGCGCATTAGACAACGAACGACCGTAGAACGATTTGTGTAGATAGTTTCTGCAGTCTTTCCTTGTCTAATGCAGCGCGATTTGCCCACACGTGTAATGCGTAGACAAAAATGTCACCGCTACATTGAAAACGACCTCTTGACATTTTTGGTACTTGGGGAGAGGCGTAATTACTTTAAGTAGACGCGTAAAGAAGCAAAAAGACCTGGTGAAAACATTGATGGCGAGTCTGGCGACTTTTATGAACCGATCAATTTAGGGGGCAGACGAACGAACGTGTACAGAGTAAAAAATTCGCATGATGCGGGATCTGAGGAAAAAGAAACTAGATATTTTCTGAGCCTGAGCACGCCGCCTAGATTTCAAACGCGCTAGGTGTGCTATATGTAGCGTAAGCGATCAACATAGCTGTAGTGATGTACTGTTTTAATGGGTGCAAGCTAAAACTTGGTGAAGATCCAATTTTATCGCGGAACCCGCATGCCGAATTTTTTTTTACACTGCCTGTATATTCAGAAATACGTACTCACGGTACACATCATTGTTTTCCAGCCTCTTCATTTCTTTTTGCGTCATTTTAAACTCGCGGACAACTTTCTGTGGCAATAAATGAAATACTGCAGCGTTCTATATAGCTCCTGCACGGGTGTTACTGCGCCAAGCAGTCCGGGGATGCTGTTCTGGACATTTCCAAATACCGTCATATTGTCCGATTCCGTCATATTGTCAGCTCTCGCTGGCCCAGGAGGCTGCTACGGCCTATCTGCCGCCATTACAGAAATTAACTATATGGTGGAATTTGACGATGTCCAGTATAGCACCCCGGAAGAGTTTGACAGCGCTTTTGGTTTTTCGGAATCACAGTGGAGATCAGTAATAGAGACAGATACTGAATCTGCATGGCTTCGGCGTGCGGTAGTTTCTCGCTTGCGCCAGGGCATAAGAAAAATATCTCAAAAATGAGTCAATGTAGCATTCGATCAATGCGGTAAGTTGTCTTATTTTCCGGTTGTAGATAAGATGTTTATGCTTTCTCTAGTGCAGCTTAATCTAACGCGAATGAGAATGTGGGACGTCTTTCGGGAGCGCTTTTCTGCCTTCTCTGCCTGCGTCACTATCCGTTCATTGTCGCAAAATGTGCAGTGCAAGTATATAGCTTCAGTTATGTTTACCAGCAAGCACATTCTTTCGCAAATTGTGCGAAGAGCATCGTACTCCCTTTTGCATATCTAACTCTTCGTTCTGTGGTCTCACTAGACGTCAGTCGAATACGCTGCCTCATGATCAAAAACAGAGTGCCATGGGCTGACTATAGTTAAACTTCGTGCTAGACACTTGGGTAGGAACGAAGATTTGTGCTAATCGACTATCTCTTTCAGACGCGAATGCCCATGTACGGGGCCCACTACCCGATCGGCACGACCGTTCGTAACTTGCACCACTACTACCAGGTAAGCAGAATAGCACTTTACTCCACCCGAAGCTGTTTGGTACCTTGCCGTGGAAATTAGGCTATTGGACGTGTGCACCTTAAAGGGGTGGTGACATCAAAATTTTCGTTCATGCGTTTGTCGATTCAAACGTTGTGTCATGCTTCAGGGAGCACGATACACATAGCGGGATTCATATATATCCGATAAAAAATTTAATAATAGCATTATTATACCGAGCGATTTCGGTTTCGCTTTCTGGGCTCCGGGGGATGCTATGACGTCACAGAGGAGGAAACGCAACATTGCTTGGTCACGTGGGCCACAAGAAATAGTCACGTAAAACTATGCTGCGTCGTCTGCTCGCGCATACGTGTGTTCTGCCAGCAGAAGTCAACAACTGGCGATTCGAAGCGCATGTCGCGTTTATTATAATTATTGTGAAGAGCGACAACAACGGTAAGAAAATATTGCGGCTTGTGAGAGTCGGTGATTCATTCCGAAGCGCCGTAAGATTTAGCTTTGAAGTGAACCGGAAAAGGCCTAGCGACGATATCGGCGGCGCCGAACGATCAGAGGCGCTGAAGCTGCCGTCGGTGCCAGAGTGACCACTCCTCGGTCGCTGATTGGCCGCTTCACCGTACGGCTGCCGCACAAATGGGTCCCGGGCCCGTCCTCTCTACGGCAAGGAAATCTCGCCGTTCGGGAGCAAAACCGCCGTCGCACGGCGACCCGCGAACGGCAAACAGCGTGCGGCGAGTCTCCGTCCCGGTAACGTGGACGGGCCCTCGCATTGAGAAAGGCCAAGCGAACGAGAGACCGCTCCGAGCTGCCGAACTATGCGACTATGCGAGGAGAGAAGCGGACAACACGAACGCCGCATATCCTGGTCCCTTTCGGAGTCGGCCGGCTAGTGTTCACTCTTAGGCAAAGTTACACCCTTTGGCTTGCCCCTTCTGCCACACAACAATAATCGCTATCTGCCTTGATGCGTTTCCTTTCTTTAACGCTGCGAGGCCGGAACTTTCCAGTAACGAACGGCACGCGCGTTATCAGAAGGGGCATTCCAGAGGGTGTAAGCTGTTCTATGCCGATAACGCGCGCGCCGTTCTTCACTAGAAAGTTGCGGGCTCGCAGCGTTAAGGAAAGGAAACGCATCAAGGCAGATAACGATTATCGTTGTGTGGCGGAAGGGGCAAGCCAAAGGGTGTAACTTTGCCTAAGAGTGTACAAGGGCCGTCCGCACGGCAACTCGCCGCACGCAGTGCGACAACACGAACGCCGCACGTGCGGCGTTCGTGTTGTCCACTTCTCTCCTCTTGTGTCCGTGTCTGCAACCTTACCCCTTCTTTACATTAAGAAAGGATTTTTATATGCCTGTAGCTCGGTCATAGTGGAGGCTATGCTCGGTCGCTCGGCTGAGCAGGCTCCGTAATCGGCATTTCATCGCTACTCATCATACGTCACGTTTTTGTGCTAGTGTGCTATGACGTCAATATTTTCGTTCCTCCTCTGTGACGTAGTAACTACCGCGCTAGCGATGGGTCTCGACTACGAGAAGGAGTTTTTAATGACTTTTTGGAGCTGAATTAAGATTATTTTGAAATGTTTGCAGCGTCCAATACCTCGTTCTGGGTGTCCTTGCATACGGAAGCAGCCTACAACATGCTTTTTATAGCCTCAAAATTTGGTGTCCCAACCCCTTTAATCACGTAATGGTCACATTCGCGCAACTTTTGTATGCCCTCGGAAAAGCGTTTGCAGGCCCCGAACAGGCGTTCTCTTGCACATGTGCAGCTGTTTATTCATTTGATTTCAAGATGGGCATTTATAATTCATTTCACGGTAAGCAATATACAAGCGCGACGGGAAGACAATACAACTTCAGATGATGATTTACCTGAGCAACCTTTATCACAAAGTTTGAAAAGGAGAAGGCGTTTTATTGGGGATTTATTGAAATAATTTTAATGAAGGTTGTCTTTTCTTGTTGTTGTTGTTAAAAATATCTTTATATCTGACAATGCTTAGTCTTTACGCCGTCTGCTGAGAGCAGATTTTCTCCTTGGGCATAATTTTTTTGCGTAAACTGTCCAAAATAAGAAAGCCTAAAACAAAAAAAAGCATTAAGTATGTTCAGTAAATTGTATATGTAAGGACACCTAAAACACACGAGATTGGAATACCTTTGAAATATACCACTAATTGCTGACAAGACCTCTGCTGAACTCGCGTAAACGATGTCGCAACTTTAAGTTCCATAATACGTCATAATTCTCTGCTTTAGACAAATCTACATAATTGTGTTATCTGTTCTTGCTGAAATTGTAGGGCTGTGCATTTCATGCTTCAATTTTTCTTTATTTGGTAGTATTCAGTCACACAGTTGTTCTTGCAATTCACAATCGTAAATCATATTTTAGGGTCTAAGAGCTGCCAGATTTTATATTTCTGCACATTTATTCAAGTCGTATCAATGTACATCTACTAAGGTTTTGCGTTTCTCATGTGTTTGCGTTTCTATGTTTCCAAAGCAGCGGGCACACAGAATTCGTTTCCACCATTAACCAGTGTTACAAATAGTCGAAGTCCAATTATAACATGTCAGCGGTACTCTTCAAAAGCCAGACGTAGAGGGAGTTGTGTGAGCTATATATATATATATATATATATATATATATATAATCGGGTTAGCGTATACAGATAATAATAATATTTGGGGTTTTACGTGCCAAAACCACTTTCTGATTATGAGGCACGCCGTAGTGGAGGACTCCGGAAATTTTGACCACCTGGGGTTCTTTAACGTGCACCTAAATCTAAGCACACGGGTGTTTTCGCATTTCGCCCCCATCGAAATGCGGCCGCCGTGGCCGGGATTCGATCCCGCGATCTCGTGCTCAGCAGCCCAACACCATAGCCACTGAGCCACCACGGCGGGTTAGCGTATACAGATGTGATCTAGCTACAATTTTTAGACATGAGAGGAAGCTATGGCTTACGGCCAGCTCCAATTCTGCTTATTCGAATACGTGCAAAACGCAGAAATGCTTTTAGGAGACGCCTATACTGGACTTATTGCAAAAAAAAAGTTACATTTGAGAAAGTTGCATCCTATAGTGGCTGCAGGAAGCAAGATGTTGACTTATGGAATGGAATTGTTCAAGTAAATTCCAGAATTTTCGACTTTAAAAATATTGAAGTATGTAGTTTATAAATGTATACCTGTCTCCCAGAAGCTAATGTCGCAGTTCTGTGAACTACATCCCTTAGAGCATCTATAGGGGAAAAACTTGGTGCATGAATTTACAGCTCGCGTGAATTTGTTTCAATGTTTAGGAAGGTTTTTAAAAAAGTCAGACTCATAAATAAGTGGCATACTTCGGAGTGGTGTATTATGCACGGATTTTGTCCGCTTGATATGCCTTATCGGGTTTAGTTTAAATAACGGTCCTAACACTTTTCATTGCCGAGTTACAGAGTTGTTAACTTGGTAGTTGAGCTTCTCAAATATTTTCGGGAGCATTTCTAAAGAAACTGAAGACAGAAATGAAAATTCTGCTTTGTACAGTTCCTGGCTTTCAACTTTTTCTTTCATATGCAACAAATCTGGTCAAAAATTGTGCAGTGCTGGCCAAGAAGGACAATTTCGTCGTTCCCTCGTATTTAGAAGGAGTTCCCAGGTGCTTTTTCTGCGCCTATATTGAACACAACAGAGCTGTCAACGAGGTATTTGGGCACATGCAGTCTGACGTCACAATCCACCTGTCGGTCCACGGGTGCACGGACACAATTTCAGGAAAAGCTACGCTGGTGGCTGTTCTGGGAAGGGAATTAGAATCTAAGAATTGAAGTATAGACAACACCCGTGGAAAGTGTCGTGGCGTTGATTAAAAAAAAATATCTTATCACATCGTTCATCGCAAGAATGGCGCACTTCCGAGGATCGCACAAATGAGTACAGTAACAGTTCGGCTTAACCCTATTTGGTTAGGTAAATGTGAAACAACTTACCTACTAACAAACATCTGACAAATGTCATACCTCAGTTTGGCTTTCAGTTACGTGTAAGCATGGAGTAAGGAAAAAAGAAATGAGGAAAGGCCCTACCCAGTCTGCGCACTAGGAGAGAGGTGTCGAGGTAGTCACGTGTTATGTTTTGCTGCAGCATCCACGTTGTCGGAGCACAATGGAGGTTTTGTTGTAGTGGTGCGTGCTCATGCGCGTGCTGCGTAGGTCTCGTACCGTCGCAGAGGTGTCGTGTGTGCAGGTTCGCGATAGTCCCCTGGTTTTTGTGCCAACGTGTTAGCTAGACCGTGCTCTCCCGGTTGTTGTCATGGTTAGGTGGAACTCGAAGAAATAAAAAGCGTGAAACGAGGGCGCATATACAACGCGCTACGCCACGTATAGCGCCAAGGACGAAGGACGATCTTGAAGTATCGCTGCCGTCTTCGGCGGGTTCGTGCTAACGTGCCATTACCGCGGCGTTCCTGGCTTTCGACAGCGGTCGAGGTAGCCGAATGGTCGAAAATCAACGGTAGTCAGCGGCCGAAAAAGGAGTAACGAGGTCAAACCGCTGTTGCCTTCTTTCTTTTGTTTACCGCTCCATCCAGAGCACTGTCTGTTTAAATGCGTTACACGGAAAAAATTTTTTGGTATACTTTTATTACGCACTATATTGTCGGTTAAAGCATTTAAAAAGCGTGCGAGATGTGCACTGAATGTGTTTTAACATAATTTGCGATTTATTACGCTTTGCGTTGTACCTCGATGGAACGATGGATGAACACATAATGTCCGAAACAGGGGACACGTCCATGACGCGCCCCAGAAAGACGCGGGCATTCACTGTTGTGCGATATTGCATTTATAACCGGCTCCAGCTCGTAACACAGCCCAGTCGTCTGTGTTTGAAACGAGTAAGCGCCGTGCGAAGGCGCCATTCGCGTTGACGTACGCCGCTTTAATTGAACGTTCTATTGTCTGCTGCTTTCACGCGTTCCGCGCTCTCTTTGTTCACTGACGCCCGCCGGGCAAACTCAGGCGAGCGAGAAGCTCGGGGCGCCCTGAATTGCACCCCAGCATGTCTTCGGGAACTGCAGGTGGGCTGGCCACAGGTCACCTATGCGTACTGATGTGCGTAAAGGGTGATGCCAGTGATCGCCTGCGTATTCTTGCAGTGCACTGATGAGAGTGCGAAGATTTACTTTCACAAAATCACGCAAATGTAGTAGGGGGACCAGCCTCACGATCTAATTTGCGAAGTTAATTTCGAACTTTCCTTCAAAGCTAACGCGCAATACACGAACGACATGACTTTGGCAACGATATCGCCACTTCCGACGTCGGAGCTGCGGTCTGGCTGGCTCAGATTTGGAGCGCCGAGCGAGCGTCAGCCTGAGTCGCATTGTTCTGAAGGGCGCCGGCTGCCAACGTGTGACGCCGGTCGGCGCCGACGTCGAAGAACCGTCGAAGATTTTTTTCCTTGTGGTTGGGCCTTAAAGCCAACTTCCGGCGTCACGGAGGCTTCACAAAGTGTGACGCCCTTAGTTTTTTCCTTCCTCCATACCTCTAATTAGCGATGTTAGATACGGGACCGTTTCCTGAGCCTACTTCGAGTTCACCAGACCACATCGAATCGCACCGCAGCTATTTAAGGAGCGCAGAAGCACGGATACCACATTCCTGAGGCGCGGCACGTGCAAACAAGTTGGCGGCCCCCACTTCGTGTGCCGCCGGTGGAGCTATTCACTGCTTGACTCTTCCCGAAAGTGAAGCGAGAGCCTGGCACTGTTGCGGGTAAAGTGGGTCCCGAAGCAAGACGGCTGTAATGCGCCTTGAAAACATGGCAGCGTCGCCCCCATCCGCCTATTGTGACGGCGCATTGCAAGTCAGCAAGGCAAGACCGCAGGGAGAAGTAAGCCCTCGGACAATTGAGGACCAAACAGCGACCCTCTCCGCCGGGTGTGACACCATCGCACGGGCGCCTACCATTGGCCGAAAGTGACGACACCCGAGCGGGCTCGCCGATTGGCCGAAAATGGCGTCACCTGAGCGGGCTCGCCCATTGGCCGAACGTGACGTGTCTTCGAGACACCGAAGGGCTTAAAAGACACAGACCGGGAGCAGCAAGAGAGCATTCCTAGAGCATTCCTGGATTCATCTCTTTCGAACTTCTTGCCGCGGGCCGTAGCGTCCGAGTTGCTGCCGGCCCGTAATGACTTTAAGACTGTTAATATACGCTCACTGTAAATAATGTAAATTAACCTCCCAAGTTTTTCATCCCGACGTCCTCCTCAACTCTCACACAGCGAGCAGATGTATAAGCTTATAGGATTGAACGATTTATTTTGGCGGGCAATCACAGGCACTTTTTTCGATTTCTTTCGTTTCTACAACTTTATGTACCTGTACATCTAGCCGCAATAACAAACCGACATAACAATATGCACTTTGAAATAACCTATGGTAGAATTTCAGGTGGCCGAAATTAATCCGGCGGCAGACACTACGGCATTCCCCCCATAATCAGTTATTCGTATTGTCACAAAAAACTACAGGAACTTGATAATAATTGAATAGTTTGGAGATAAGCCTTGCTTGTCGATAGCTTCTAAGGGACTACCAAATGCCAGTGAAAACTTCTTTCAGATTTATCGTGCCAACGATTTCATCATGTACGATCACGGTATCAAAGAAAACAGGCGGCGCTACTCTCAGGTAAAACTTCCACATATATATTATTTATTTTTTGTGTAATCATAAATCCGGTCATCAGCCTGTTTGGAGCAGAGTCAGGGCTAATGATTGTACGATATCAGAACATCAACGATGCACGGTTTCATATGCATTTCTTTTGTTTATTGCTACACAAGGCAAACCAACTTGAACCAAAAAAGAAAAGGAATCCCATGGACTACGTATACATTTAGAACTCATGAAACAAATAACCACATAACGGTAGTATCGACGCGCACAGATAAAACTTGTAAGTGGTCAGCCATAGGAATGTGGCAACACATGTTGAACGACAAAAAGCGTTTGGCGTCCCTCATCTTAAACCGGCGAAACAAAAGCATCTAAACTCAGTCACTGTGAATAATAGATACAAAAAAACAATGGCAATCGAAAGGCAAACCAGGGGCGTTTTGGGTGCGCAGCGTGAGCACAGGTCATACTTCTTTAACTCAATACCTTGAGGCCGTGCAGTTTCGCTCAGCTAAGTCCATCCTGAACAACTACCACAGGACCGCCAGTGTAAGAGAAATGACGTGCATTTTGTACCTCCCATTGTTATCCTCTCGAAGAAGACTATTCCGTCTTTCCCCCTTCGGTAAATTTTCTGCCACAACAGCAACCTGCGTTCACGTTGGATTCAGCCGGCGTCGTATATTTCTTTTCGCTTGAACCATCCCCGGAAAGTCGCCATACCTAACTGTGACGCACTCACATGCTGCCATCAATTTTGTCCGAAAACATGTAAAGAATGGAACACATTATCGCCATGGTTAGTGGCCATAACATACCCTGTACTTTTTAGGGCCGCAATAGAAAATAAAGTTCAGTGATTATGCCCTAGGAAATCAATGTTGTAATTGTCTTTGTTTTGCCATGTAATAGCGGGAGTGTTGTTGCCAACTTTAAATTTTTTTTTTTGCTTATGCTCATCCCATCTGTAATGTACAATGTACCTTGAGGGTATCATAAATAAATAAATAAATAAATAAATAAATAAATAAACTGATAATAAGAATGGCGAAAGCACAGAATCTTGTTTCCACCTGCTGAATGACAATAAGTTCCGTAAATGTGTTAAGCTATCATCTTGGATGCGTTAGTATACGCGGCAATGCATACTTAACCCAAATGTAGCCTCTCTGCAGATGATTAATAGCCCCCTGTTTAGCTGCCAGTCAGTGGAAAATTGCGTTTGATAGAATATATATGATGCGCAAAGCAGGACTAATCGGAATTTCTACATTCGAGCCGCTTCCAGTGGTTCGAGGGGAAAAAAACACCGTATAAGAACAAAGAAAAAAACGACAGCGTTCTTCCTGCCCGGTGGTATTCTATGCGTTCTTCTGCAATTTTTTTTTCCTGGCGCGCTGAAAATCTTTAAATGACACGCAGTATGAGTACGGCAAGTGCGCGTCAGGTAGTCATTTCAGAGTGAGAGAGGGATAAACATTATTTCTGGAAGACACTAAGTCCAAGTCGTCGCCAACGGAGTTTAGCTAGTTTCCGGGACTTGTTCCTGAGCCCATTTTTCTGGACCCGTTGCCGTGGTCTGTGTGGGCCAGCTATCGCAAGCTTAAGGAAAAGAGGGCGGGATGGGTTCGAGCAAGCTAACTGTATATGATTATGTGGCAGCGCCCTCACTGAAGCAATAGCATGCGTTCCATCAGTAACGGCTAAATTTCTATCGCCAGCAAGACAGCTACAGTTTCTAAGAAGTAATCGGCCTTTTAGTGCAATGCAAATCCGTGTTGCTAGCAGACACTCTGTGATCTACACTAAGCGGTTGTTCTGGTGGATAGGGGACGGGTCGCCTTCATCAGCCTGACACATCTCGACATTCCAGCTGCTAGCAGTTATGTAAAGAAAACGACCACGCACGCGCACACACACGCACGCACACATGTACCACACACACAAAAAGGAAAAAAAAACGCCTTATGCTAGAACTGATCGATTAAAGGGATGTCAGCCAATTTGATAACAGCTATAAAAAGTATATAAACACCTCACATGCGGGCCCAATTCGCCCTCAAGGTCTGTTGGTCGCAGGATCATGGTCACGACCATAATAGAAGTACAGCTGACGAGATATATCACTCTCCTTCTCAAATTACAGCCCACACAGGTCCCTCCCCTGCAACAACGTTCCATCACCGGGACCGGAAAGTTCCCAATCCGATGGGACACACTCGCACTAATCCTAAGAGGCGGACATTACTAGCACGGGAAATTCAAACACATGTTCAACTAATTGACAAAACTTCACTAATGAACTTCACGATGAATTACTTTACGGCACAGGTTGCAATTTAGGAATTTTAACCCGTGAGTTTGCAAGGTGTCTCCACCTGGAATAAATTCCCACAGTAACATCAGCTTAAGGATACGCACCATCAAATTCGCTATACAGATTCACTGTTGCTCCACGTACTTTTGTACAAGAATTCTGCTATCTAGCTGTCACATGCGATTTTTTAAAAAATCTGTGAATCTTAAAAATTATACCGTGATTGTACTAGGCCATGTGGCAACCCGTGCGGATGAAAGAAAAAGAGGTCTTCCAGATCATAAGTGGCCACGCAAAAAAGACAAAAATGTGTCCATGGTAAGTGATCTCGCCATTTCTAGTAAAAGCGTACTCCAGTGGCCTACTATTATTGGAAGCAGGGAAGATTATTGCACATCCGTGCTTGTGGGATGCTTGTATTGTTCGTTTATTCTATTAAAGCATTTCAGTTACTTCTGACCTTTGGGAATCACTCTCAAAGTTAAGCATATTTGTTGATCTAAACTCCAACAAACAAACAAAAAAACAAGAATTACTACGCACCACTCCACTCCAAGAGTTTGATGGTAATTACCCTGGCGAAAGAAATGAGAAGTGTTATTCCTTTTTCGGATTTGGCAGTGCTGCACATTCTTCAGGCACTTCTTTTCCACAGGTCATCGTACGCTTGCCATGCATTTATGAATAGTATATCCCAATATGTAGGGTTACCTGAGCGGGTCGGCATGGTGTAGTTTCACGAGGCTAATGTTTGTGAGCGAATGTCAACGAACACGGCGACGGGACTTGTCTGTTTATCGTGAGCGCAGTTATGTAAGTCACTTATCCACTGCGTCTCCTAATGGGTCGTATCAGTGCGGCTGTTCTTTTTGTATACACTTGCACCTAAATTCCTTTATACCTTGCACCTCACTGGCGCATCGCGCTGGGTTGTTAGTTAGCCATCACAGCTTCCTCACTAAGGGGATCACTAAAGAGCAAGAAAAATCAACATATAGAAATAACCTTCCTGTGCTTTCGCGTACGGAGTGTAGTAATCCCTGCAATCCTTCCACGAATGCCCACAGGCGACGCCCCCAGCCTACCCTATGGAGCGCATCAGGACGCTCTTTGCCATTTTCTCGTCTGAGGGAGACCGAATGGCGGACCCACGTGACGTGGACTACCTCGTTGCCAGACTGGGAGACAACGTGGTGCTCCACCACGTCGTTCCACAACGAACCATGCGGCACCTGGACTTCGCTATTGGATTCAATGCCACTGAATTTCTGCACAAGGTTGCCATAGATGTCATCCACAAGTACGCCGATTCGGGGTCGTGAATGGGGTTTAGTTGAGCGAAATAACACTGCACGATGAAACTTTTATTCGTTAGTCGCTTACTTTGTACAAGCTTATTCTTATTGCTGCCCATGTTGCACGTATACAATACGAAGCCAAATCATTCAAAGTCCATATGAAAGGGCGGTTGAGAAAGCTAACTTGTATTTTGTACTGGACTACACAGTTCGACATAATATTTCTGCGGAAACCCACAAGGGAGAAGAAATAGGTTATTAAGGGAAAATGAGACATCCACCCAATCGTAGCAGTTGCTACAACGGAAACTCGTACAGGTTCCTCGAAAGAAAAGCCTCGCAGTTGAAGAAAAATTCGCCCTGGTCCGGGACTCGAACCCGGGACACCGCCTTTCCGGGGCAGCCGCTCTACCACCAGAGCTAACCAGGTGACTAGCAGATGGCAGGGCGAAGTCGAATTTGTCAACAACTAGAAGCAAAGGCAAGATTTCCTACGGTTGGGTGGATGTCTCATTTTCCCTTAATTAATGATTTCTCTCCACCTTGTGGGTTTCGGCAGAACTATTAGGTCAGACTCTTGCCTTCGCTTCGAGTTGTTGACATATTCGACTTCGCCCTGCCATCTGCTAGCCGCCTGGTTAGCTCAGATGGTAGAGTGGCTGCTACGGAAAGGCGGTGGTCCCGCGTTCGAATCCCTGGCCAGGATGACTTTGTCTTCAGCAGCGAGGCTTTTCTTTAGAGGCACCCATGTGGGTTTCCTTTGTAGCAATTGCTTCGATTGGCTAAATGTCTTATTTTTCCTCAATTAAGGACTACATAGTATGCCACGCTTTCATTATTTAGCTTTGAAGGAGCATTGCCTCAAAATATTTCTGATTTTTATTGTTTCATTGCATAGTAATGGAGCCTGAATTGTCCGAGAGCGCGACCAAGTAAATATTTACATCCCTTTTTAATCTCACCAAAGATTGCCATTCTCAAGGAGTGCAGCAGGCGTGAAAAGCAAGCTCATCACTTCATCGAAACTTGTTTGTGGCGGCCTCGTGGCACCAGATACCGCTAAAACGCACATACACGTAATGCGGCTCTGCTGCAACATGTCCAATCAGCAATTGATGGGTCTAAAGGGCGATAGCGTGTCTTATTTCGCTAGCGTGTTTTCTTTCGTTTCTCAGAGAAGCAAGCAACTGGAAGGGCCAATTTGGCATCGGTCAGCCACACGGTCGGTGAACGGCCTTCAACCACTGCACCGGTTGAATTTTAAGCTCTGCAGTTGTTTGTGATACCACACAACCAGCCCTTACGCCTTCAACGACGTGATGAGACTCCTTTTTCACGTGAAAAGCCGCGGTACGCCTTCCGCTCGTTTTTAATGGGTTGTATAGAAGATGCTGTAATTAGATATCTGTGGGACGCTCAAAGGATCGGGACTTTGTGCCATAATTATGGCGTCAGCAACTACCTACAAAAGCAAAAAAAAAACGAAAGAGCGGAGAAAGGATACGCACGCACACAAACAAAGAATATTCTGTGACAGAATGAAGTAGATTACGCAAGGAAGCCAGCATCTTACATGAGTAGCACATTTTCATTATTTACTTTTTTACTAATCATCTTGTGGCATATATATCATTCAATAAATGAATGAAATTCTGCGAGTTCACAAAACACGCCCACACGAAATGGGTTTTGAAACAAGCACCCTCAAATGTGTGACAAGCTGTAGTGATGTTCTGCTTACCTTGTCACAAGACGCCTTTTTAATCAGTGCGGGACAAATTTAACTGCAACGGCAACGTACACTGTAAAATAATTAACATCCTTAAAGGTGGAAAACGGTGTAAATGATTCTATAACTCACATCCTTAGGGTGTGATTTATATAACTGACACCCTAAGGGTACGAGTTATAGACACATTTACACCCTTTTTCACTTTTTAGGGTGTAAATTATTTTACAGTGTATTTCGCCCCACATAACTTAAATCTTGAGCCAGCTTCAGAATTCCAAATATGGCTAGCGCACCGACTTCAATTCGTGAAGTCCAGTTCGTCCTCTGGCATGCATATTTATGATCTGAGTTATTTAAACTTCGTTAAATGTTAATTTACTGCCAATAATTTTCGGTGTTTCTCCTTGTACAGTTCAACTCAAGGGCTAGACATGTGCTGCGACAGGCAATATCTAAAATTTCTAATGAGATTAAAAAGAATTGTGTCACTTGCCAACTATAAGCCTTTTTTATATGGTCGAGAATTCTACCTAATTTTTGTATTAATATAAATTTGTGCTTTTAACAACTGCAATGTAGGCGTTAAACAAAACGACCAAATAATGCAGAGTACGTGCAATAAAGGTAAATAATAAAGTTCCTTCTGAAAGGTAAAGAATGGTCAACAGTTATTAAATACAAGCGCTGTCAAGTTTATTAAAGGGTTTCTAATCTGCGAAAGCAATATTCCCTCCCGTGGTTGTTTAGTTTCAACATCTTTTTTTTTGTTTTTTGACAAAGTGTTTCTTTTGAGGGACAACACATTTTTAAATACCTTCTTGCTACTTCTTGTACTGTAACATTGGGCTGAAAGTATTTTCCGCAACACTTTTATTCAGTAAGTAGACCGTAACGGAAGCTATTACATAATGCATCCTGATGTGCATGCTTTCACGAGGCCTTTTCAAGCTTTTTATGGCATTTTGCCTACACCCATCAGCATCGTTGTACATTTATTGTAGAGTGTTGGAACAAAGTGACTCTGATTTCGAAGTTGGCATAAAGTCCAGCAAGGCATGCAAGCAACCGTGAGCTAACTGCGGATTTCCGTGCGCATTGTATTTTGTCATTGTGCTATTCGCAGGCCGTGAATTGTGCCTTTATGCTCGGTGATTGAACGACGTGACCTACCATGTAGATGTTCTTACTGATGAATGCTCCTTCGTGTAATGTTATAAAAAAATAACAATTTGTTATTTGACACATATGAATAACAACAGCCGCATTTCTGGTGTGGAACGTCCAGCAGTGTGGCGCAGTGGAAGCGTGCTGCGCCCATAACCCAGAGCTCCATGCATCGAAACCACACTCTACTACAATTTTTTCTTCGTTTTCTTTCCTTTCTATATCAACATGCATGCTGATGAGATTCGCATGGACGCGGCTTTTTATAGCGTCATATGCTGGTAAGCTGTAGTGCTTATCTTATTATCCGAATGCAACGGCGGACGGCTAAGAAACATCTTTAATTCAATAATTCGCAGAGTCTAATGAGAAGCCACTCAATCAGCAATGTTTCCGGGAATGCGTCTTGTAGTTCACAGTTGCTTTGAAGTGATGCGAGCTTCGATGACGTCGTTGTGCCTTGTAGGTGGAAAACTTGACCGCTATACAAATTTGCACAATCTCTTCATCACCTGCCCGTCTGTTTTTCCTGCTAATGACGCTCCACTTTCAACAGCGTCGAATGCAATAAGGAAGCACTCTGGGCTGTAGCACACACTTTATGCAGCTAAAGCACTACCAGAGCCCATGGTGGCTGTATGCAAAACTACACCACTCGTATTAGTTGTTTTCTTTCTTTTTGAACGAATCTTTATATTTAATTATTACTTTTGCCAAACCTCCTGGCCTTTCCTGACATGAAGCTTGGTGCGTTGGTGCGGTTATGCTGACTTGCCGAAAAGATCACACGCTAAAGAAAATGAGCTCGGTACTGGACACTAGGATCAAATTTAGGTCCTCCAGCCTAGCAGCCGTTTGCTCTGACAATTAGGCCGCTATCGCCCACACAGTTTTGTCGTGCCAACGACAACTATCTCTTTGGGATGATCGCCCCCGCATGTGTCACGTGCCGTAGATACAACTATAGTGGCTTGAATACTTCGGAGCACTGCGCCTTCAAAATGTGCGGATGAATGGATTCGTAGTCTATTTAACCATTCTTGTGACTGCAGTTTTTGACAGTCCCGATAAGTGCGGAGTGCCGAAACAGCTACACTATGTCTAAAGATTAGGCAGGGACAAATAACAAGCCATTTTATCTGTAAACGCTACCGCCAATCAGGCTGGAGTTTATTCCACATCATGTTTGAAATAATTATCGAGTGTAAGATTTATTGCTTTTTTATAGTCCAAAGTTTGACGAAAACTCGTCAGGGGAGGCTGATACATTGTCAAAAGAACTGGCACTCGCCTAAGGTTCAAAGGGAGTAAAACATAAAAGGAAATTTAGAGAACGGTTTTACCACGTGACCGATCCTCCAGAGGTGAAACTGGGAAATTTAAAAGAAGTTTTCAGCAGCACCATGCAGCACAATGCCAGCAAGGGCAATGCAAGTTCAAATGCTTTGGCGGATCATCACATTACCACATCATCGATTATAGGATGCTGCGAGCATAATCGCAACAGTGAAGCCCCTATTTTCAAGAGTACTATTAGCATCTTTACGTATTCAAACGACTAGAAACCCGATCTACCGGCCCGGGGTAATCTCCACGAGATATACATGCGCACTCTTCGCCACCTAAGACACACAAATATTCGCCGCTTCTTGCGCTCATTTTCATTGTGAACACGGGACCCGCAGTGGTCTCAAAACATGCTTTTATGTTTTATTACTTTTGAACCTTACGCGAGTGCCACTTTATTTGACAATGTATTGCTTTTTGAATTTATGCATGGTCTGCCTACACATCGGCCCAACTGATTCGAGGCTCACAATAAGCAAGTTCCTACTAAAGAAATACGCTGGGGGCTATCGGAAATCAATGTAGTAGGTAATTTAAAAGGTTGCAATGTAAGATATGTCTCTGATTACGAAATATACGTGATTGAATTGTGTTGTTTAGAAAAATAAGAAATGCTGGCTCTGCCGTAATCGAGCGTTGATGTAAGCTTGAAATCGCTGCCGGTAAAGCAGAATGCTTGGAGTAATCACGAAGATTAATCACAACCATCCGCAATGCACAGGATGCTATCGGCTTGGATGGATGGATAGATGTTATGAGCGTCACCTTTGAAACGGGACGGTGGGTTGCGCCACCAAGCTCTTGCTTTTACACTGTCTAATGTCCTACCTAGGTTTAAAAGAAAAAAGCACGATGAATTTCAATAACCAAGTTTTCTGAGCCCCTATTGTGAACTTTGTTTTTGTACGTCTCCATTTTTTCTTGTTTCCATACTTTTCTTCCACCAATCTTCAAATCGCCTCTTACTAATCTCTATTGGGCCCATGTTTACTTTTCCCCTGCTTTCGCTGAACCCAAGGGCTTCAAGGAGTCCAGCGGTGCCTAAATCGACCGCTGGGCAGATATCTTCACATTCTAATAAAACATGCTCCATCGTTTCCCTAGCTTTACCGCAGAAACCACATGCTACTTCTTCGTTCTTATATCTCGCTTTATATAGGTGTGTTTTGTAAGGCACCCTGATCTCGCTTCGAAAAGTAATGAGCTTCCCTTCGAGTTATCATAAATTGTTTCTTTCCATATTTCGTTTTTTACTCTTAAGTAGTTACTCATGGCAGGTTTCTTTTTCAGTGCCGCCATCCATGAGATTATTTCAGCCTCTCTGACTTTCCGCTTGACGTTTTTGTTGCTGTGCTGCTCACCCTACAGACCGCATACTTGCTGGTAAGCTTCTTAGTTCTTTTCCTCCATTGTGAATCAATGTTTTTTTTTCTGTACGAATACATTAACACTCTACCAGCCCATTTACTTTATTCCATATTCCTCAGTCGTTCTTCATAATCAATCTTACTGTGAGCTTCCCTCACTTCAAAACTTGTCAAGCCTATGCCATTCTGCACAGCTTCATTTGTAGTCTTCCCGTGAGTGCCCAATGCGAGGCGTCCCACTGACATTCGGCTGCCGTCGAGTCCTCATTGTACGCCTGACTTCAAGCAAACAACCGCATTTCCAAAACTAAGACCAGGAACCATTACACCTTTCCACGTACTCCATGTGCACAGCACCTCGTACCTATTGTATCCCCATAGAGCCCTGTTCGTCATTATGGCTGCATTTCTGTTCCCCTTTAGTGTTATCGTTTCTTTCCTGTATATGAGCAGATACGTACATCTTTTCACCGGAAGTATCTCCTGTCCCTGTTTGGCCATTCTCTGTTCACTGTTTTAATCGAATACCATAACACCTGATTTTATAACACTAAACTTCAAACCTAAATTCTCGCCTACCTGTCCACCGATATTAGACAGACTTTGCAAATTACTTTGTTTGTTAGGAAGCAACGTAGTGTCGTCACCATAAAATAAACCTGGAAGCCTGGCCTAATCACGCAGAGTGGCGTCATCTCTCGAGAAGCCTGCGAAAACCCACACCACGGAATTCATGGACCGCTGGCGTTCATCAGAGCACAGGCAACCCTGTCTCAACTTTAAAAGATAACAATCAATTGTGCAGTGCACTGTATCTGCCTCTTAAAGTCTTCTATATTGGAAATGACAAATAAAAATTCAGCGTACAAGAAGTTACAGCTCGAGTGGTATTGTGAACGAACATTATGAAGAACTCGGAAGCAATATTTTTTGTAACTTGCTTGGGCAGTAAATCGCGTATTTAATGCGGTCCCATACGAACGCTTGGGGGCCAGAGGTCGCATTTTCTTCAGTTTTGCCTAGTTTATCGGATGATCTCGTAGTGTTTGTAGCAAGGATGCCGGGACATTCTGGTCAGAGAGACCAAATAACGGTTCTGACTTTTGGCTCGAGGTCACTTGAATGTCGCCGACGACGGGAGCTAAAAGCATTTCACGCTTAATAGAAGATCATTCATAGACTTTGACGATGAACCCAAATAGTTGCCTTCATAACAGCCCTACCATTCCTACTTCAATGCAGCTACCACAATGTACGAATCTTCAGCAACTGCGCTTAAGTATCAATCTGCGCCTTTTCTACGCCACCGAGGGAACCCTAGTGTTTAATATATATTAACTTGCAACATTATCTTCTTTTTCCGTCTGCGGAAGTCAAAATACACGCATCGACTTAAGCACTAGAGTGCTTAAGTCGATGAAAATGAGCGCAAGAAGCGGCGAATATTTGTGTGTCTTAGGGGGCGAAGACTGCGCATGTATATCTCGCGGAGATTACCCCGGACCGGTTAATCGGGTTTCTAGTCATTTGAATACGTAAAGATGCTAAGAGCACTCTTGAAAATAGGCGCTTCACTGTTGCGATTATGCTCGCAGCGTCCTATAATCGATGATGTGGTTATTAGTAATGTGATGATCCGCCAAAGCATTTGAACTTGCATTGCCCTTGCTGGCATTGTGCTGAATGGTGCTGCTGAAAACTTCTTTTAAATTTCCCAGTTTCACCTATGGAGGATCGGTCACATGGTAAAACTGTTCTCTAAATTTCCTTTTATGTTTTACTCCCTTTGAACTTTAGGCGAGTGCCAGTTCTTTTGACAATGTATCAGCCTCGCCTGACGAGTTTTTGTCAAACTTTGGACTATAAAAAAGCAATAAATCTTAAAGGTTTCTTGGCTTTCAGGCACGATGACTTGCTTTGAAGGTCCTGACTGGTGATATATTAGCGTTTAAGCCATAACAAATGCAACCATTCTAAGCATTCAGATGACGCGGCGAAAACTGCGAAGTTGCACAGAAATGTTCCTTGGCGTTGCAGCTAAGGAGAATGAACATTTCTCCATCGCAATCTAGCTACAAGTAATTTTATGGTTATCTATTATCTCATCTCAAAGTAGACTATGTTTATGTAATTCAAATGTAGGGCAATGGGCAACCTTAATTTTGCGATTTTAGCCCAAATGATTTTGGTTATGGCTTCTTTTTAGGCATGCCGACGTTTTATGATTTCAAAAGGTTTCATTCAGAAAATCTTGGTCCATCACGTTCATTATCTTTTCATTTCTGCGTTGTCATGGCATCATGGCGATATCATCAATGTAATGCGTTGCGAGGAGTCCTGTATACACGCAGATTTTCTCTTTCCAACATTCAGCGACACAACTTCCGATCAACTATCAGCCCGATGTGTCGACAATGTCATAGATGAGGGGACCCTAAGACATGTTGTGCTCTTCCACCATTTCTGCAATGGTCTTTTCTGCAATGGTGTATAACGGTCTTTTTGCCAGTGGTGGTAAAGCAGTTGCTCTGCTTAAAGGTTTCTTGGCTTTCAGGCACGATGACTTGCTTTGAAGGTCCTGACTGGTGATATATTAGCGTTTAAGCCATAACAAATATAACCATTCTAAGCATTCAGATGACGGGGCGAAAACTGCGAAGTTGCACAGAAATGTTTCTTGGCCTTGCAGCTAAGGAGAATGAACATTTCTCCATCGCAATCTAGCTACAAGTAATTTTATGGTTATCTATTATTCATTCCAGATCGAGTTTTGGTGATTTGGCGATAAAAAGTTTTATGTTCACTAATCGCAAAAGATACCTTCTTAATTGTACAATTCTACGACTTTGCGCACGTAAGCTAACGAAAGTAAATGGACTATTTTAGTACAGCAATCACGATGAACAGACCTCATATTATAATTGACATTTGGCGTTTAAGCATCAAGTCCCAAATATCTCATCTGTGCACATAAGGCATGCGTGTATAACAATCAGTTGCAGTGATAAGCCAAGCTCCATTGAGGATAATTCACTTTACCGCAAGGAACGCACGCTAAACCCCAGTACGACCGCTGTTACATGGGTGCCACCATATCGCGTACGCAGTGGCGCCATCTATGGGCAGTTGGCCTACTGGCTTGGGCGAGCAAGCAGGCCGAAGTGAATTAAGTATTGTACGTTAGGTATACCCTCGGTGCGGATTTCTGTTCTTTCATTTCGCGCTCATGAGGTCTCTTTAGTATGACGTGGCGTCTTCTACGTGGAAAACGGTTCTGTGAGGCGTACTGAAGTGGTGCCGGCATGGCTGGCATTTCTGCTGGCCTTGAGGCGGATGGAGCACACAGCGCGATCTGTTGGCGCGTTTGAGTCTACAATCAGCCTCGGAGATCAACTGTGTGGTTTTGAACGTTCCATTCACTAATGCGACCTCCAGCATATCAGCATTCTCCTTTAGTTCTAAGTGGTGGTTTAGAAGCAAGGAAACATACGCGACGATCACAATAGCGTGGTTAACTTTCTGCTATGGTAAAAACAGGGCTGTTATACTTTGAGAAACGTTCAAACTGTTAGCTGTAGAATATATTGCGCGACTACTTGGTTCAGGGGGTGTGGTTTCCACCCATTAATCATATAGTTTTGGATAGTAATTGTAGCATACTTTACAGTGCGAATTACGCTTGCCAACAATACCACCGTTTACAAACTGCGCGAGCGTCCGAAGCAGTAGTAGATGCTGGACTACAGATATATTTGCTCACTGCATAGCTAGCGAATGGTCCAAGCCTGCGACATCAATGGTTCTAAATCTATAAACGTTGTGCGGCATGACCATGCGAGGTCTTATTGTGGCGTTAGCCCGTTCTTTTTCTTTTTTTCTAGAAAGAGATTGGCAACCGAATTTTCTATTTCCAATTTTGTTCATCCCGTTCTCTACGATGCACTCACCCGTAGTACGGAAATTTTTTCCTCACAAATAGCCATCGCATTCTTTATGCGATCCTTCTCCAATATTAGAGGCTTACAGGGTAAAAAAGGAAATGCCGAAGCAGATAGCTTATACATGTACGTTGTACATAACACATGCATGTAGATTAATATACATGTACCATGTTTTTCATAAACCGCAATGATCGCTGTATCGAGCAGCGCCATCACACTTACACTTGACACTAGCGTAGACATGTCATATTTATTTCAAACCTACTAGATTTGAAATGCTTAACAACGATGCCGGTGTATCAGAAATATTGGATAGCGGCTGACGCTAAGAAGTTTCGGGGTTGCCTTGGGTTTCCCGTACACGAGAATGCGAGCTTATGTTTTAGTTACTATGCCAAGCGAACAGATATTGAACAGATCTTCCATTTCCGGGAAATTCAAAGACGCCGATTTTCTTGGTATAATTAAAACCGATTCAAGAAAAATAGTTCACAATAGCTCTCAACAGATGTATTTCCGCATATTGTAGAGACCGACGTATCGAAAGGCTACACGCTGGGTCCGCGATGACCTTGCATGAAGGGACATTGCATAAACTTCAGAAAGTGCGAGCTGAATCATCTACAAATTGTTCCGCAGCACGCAACAGCAATACTTTCAACCAGCGCCGTGCCGGATCGCGCAACTCAGAGTGGAGGAAATAGCTCGCCCTTACCTCCTCACCCGATGAAAAGGTCTACACATTTGAACCGTAGCTGACTTTCTCACCTTCTTCCGCGCCGGTGAGTTAGCATACCAAACCACACAAGCTCACGGTTGCCTGATTTTGCTCATGGGGCTTCAACCTAATAATCGTGACTAACGGAATAATCGACTGACGAGAAAGCTAATAATAAATCGTCCTGCGCTAGGCATTGATCATTCAAAAAATGTGTTAATCATCCAAGTCATTCCTCCGCCTGCTGCACCAATCTAACAATTTACCGATTCTAGTATCCTTGTGATGCTTATTATAACGTGAGAGATCAAGAGCACATTGCGGTCAGATTCAAACAAGAAATTATTGAATACCGGGAGCTCCTTATCATCTATGGCCAGTTGCAGAATCGAATCAAATTTTGCAAAGAGTAGATTTTCCTTCGGAAGAGCAAGAAGTTGAATTGGTGGAGCACTGCTCTATCCAGCTTCTCCAAATTGGAGACAAACTGCGTAAATAAAACACACACACACAGGTCTGTCGCTGTTTGTAAAACATTTATTTGAGTCGAATGTGCCAAACTCACTAGAATACATCAATGTAAATGATTGAACAAATATGGAGTGTGCAAAGTTCACGCACAACAAGAGTTCATTTGCAGGCAGGTTACATTATTGCTGGCAACACATGAAATTTCATGCACACTTACATAACAATGGCAAGGCGAAAACAATTTACACTTTTACTCGCTCGTCTGCTCTAGCACTGCAAAGGTTGCAAATAAATATTCACGGGTGTACTCAAAACACTTCTTCATTTACAGAGCGCTGCGTAGAACATTTACACTTTTACTCGCTCGTCTGCTCAATAGCGCTGCAACGGTTTCAAATAAATATTCACAGGTGTACACACAACACTTGCTCATTTACAGAGCGCTGCGCAGAAAATTTATACCTTTACTCGCTCGTCTGCTCTATGTAGCGCAGCAAAGGCTACAAAAAATATTCACGGGTGTACTTACAACACTTGTTCATTTACAGAGTTCTGCGCAGAAAATTTACACTTTTACTCGCTCGTCTGCTCAGGCGCTGCAAAGGTTGCAAATAAATATACAAGGGTGTACACACAACACTTGCTCACTTATAGAGCGGTGCGCAGAAAATTTATACCTTTACTCGCTCGTCAGTACCAACGCTACCAACACTGCACTTGAATATTCGCCGGAATTAGCAGAGTACTGTACACAGTATACACAAAATTACAAACAAGCTTGGAGACATAGCGAATTCGCAGACTCCATTCAACGGCCACATTCCCATGGAGCTGGAATGCAAGACATCTACTTTACTTAGATTTAGGTGCACGTTATAGAACCCCACGTGACTCAAATTTATTCCATGGTCCTGAAGAGCAGCGTCGATCCTAGCCATACATCTACATTGGGACGTTAAACTTCTCAAAAACTGAAACGAAAAATATATCACGGCAATTTCGACGTGGGTTGCCAATTAAATGAAAGACGTGGGGTGTGGCCTAGCAAAATCTGTGGACGTTGTTCCATTCATAATTAGGTAATGAACGAAGGTCACTATAACTTGCTGAGTCGCTGTCAGATCAGATGTTGCAAATCTTTCGCGTGTTTTCTCGCACTGCGCCAAGGATTTCTTCCACGGGGATCCCGCGCATGTGGGACAGTCGGGTGGCCACGTGTATAGCCATGCCGGGGTGCGAATGCGCGAGACGGCCGGACTCCTGCGAGTGATAGACGAATGAGTATACGCAAAACTCCAGGTGTTTCCAGCAAGCATGTATAAAATATCGCTGTTTCGCCCGATCTATCGCGAAAAAAACTATAAGTCAGCTACACGAAATGCGCGCTATAGAATACGACGCGAATCCTCTCATGCGTGCAAGAGATCCAGCCGCCATCTTCGGTTTAACCTGGCACTGACAGGATACGGCGCTCGGCCCGGCTGTTATGGCACTTGGATTTTGTTCGGAACATTAAGACTACGGCGGAAATATGCCTGAACTTTCAGCGTAATTGCTATCGCAATAATAGCTAAAATAATATTTTTTCATACAAGTGTAAAGATAGGTGCTTATGACTATATCATCAATCAGCATAACAACATGCTCTCTTGTATTATTATGCTGTGACCCGTGATCCGTAGACGGCTAACCTACGGGGCACACAGCTTAGTGCAAAGCATGGCAGGCCATGACCAGCGGAATCTCTTCAATCTTGACGCTGCTACGTCACCACGACGAGCCCTTTAACCACACTAACCAAAAAAAAAAAAAACGTCAGCCTTGTGTTCAGCAACTACTACATCGTTCTTTAAGTCAAATTGAGAATACGTTCCATTAAAAGAGTAAAGCGCCAGCCTAACATTGTGCCACTTCCGGGTACTCGCTACAACCACAGCTCAAGTTGAAAGTGCAGTTGACTCACCAAGTTCGTACGTAATCTTTTATAATGAGTCATTTCTATCGACATCTTCTTTCGCCGTACCCATTCTCCTATAAGAAGGGCTATGTTACTTCATGGAAATACCGGTGTTACTCCGTTCTAAGACGTAGCCAATATTTCAACGCCAGACCTCGGAAGTACAATGCATTCGATTATGATTAGTACAACCTTACTGATATTTGAACATATAGATGCATGCCTTCTATACACCGAATCGTTACCTCATTAACTTATCGTGGTGAGACATACAGCTAGTGAATTTTTTTTCTCATTTGGGAAGAACATTCGCCGTATCAGAGTGACTCTGGAAAGCAGATCACTCACCATGGCTGTTCGAGGCATAGTTATCATTATCAACTACCAACAACGCATGCGCAAAGTCTCACTATCAATAGAGCTGGCATCTTCGTGGTTGGAAGATGACGAAGCTGGCATCTTCATGGTTGGTTGGGAATTTAAATTCCTTTTCTTTCGTACTACTATCAAAGAAATATGTCGTACAATAGGTTAACCATCCAGAAATAAGTGCGCGTTATAATCACATAAACCCGGTACATTTATTCTGAGCTCAAATGCGCCCCAAGTTACTGCAATGAGCCGCACCAAACGTCATGCGACCGAACTTATCGTTCCCGCTCAAATTGTGTGGTGGCTTTACATAAGATCTGTAAAGATATTGAGTTTACATTCTCCACTACATTCATAGCATTGAAACAATTTGCAATTGAGTGCGACAAAAATGAAAAAAAGCGGGTCTCTGACGCGAACAGAATCGACGAACAGTGCATACACTGAACGATATTTCGTAACTTGGCCAAAAACAATAGCGGCTGATCAAGAGGCTGAGACGTACGCTTTTCGGTAGGAAGTACGGTGCGTCCGTCTCCAGCAGCAGCCGGTCCAGAGGAATCCTGCGGCCGACCTCGGCAACCGGACCCGCGTTGGGAAATCCCACCAGCGGAGTCAGCCCGAGGCACAGCTTGGGGAATGTGTCCAGCCACAGCTGCGCCTCGGACCAGTCCCCGGTGAAACAGTGGCGGTGTATGGGCCAGTCAGCGGGCAGCATCTGATTGGGCGAGAAGATAGTAGCAAGTGGTTAGCACAGCCAAGGACGATGCTCCGAATGTGTGGCTGTCATGTGACTCTCTAACACTATGTTGAGAACGATTGTGACGATGAAATATCTGAGGCACTACTCGCTGATGAAAACAGACCAGCAGGTAGGACCAACGCCAAACAAATTAGATTTGGAGAGAATACAAAAAACGCGCTCCTGAAGCAGGAGTCTGTTAAGTGCTGCATTTATTGTGAGTGCACAACGTACGACTATTTGGACAAATTGGTGATGGAGACAGTGCTGAAATATTGGCTGGAAACGTGAAACGTTTTAACTAGATATAACGTTCGTAATCTCAGAATTGTGCGCCTACAGCATACTTACCGTACCTCTACGAAGTAAAACAAGAAAGTGAAAAACCGGTGCCATAGCCATATTTCACGCAGTATGGCATTAGCATAGCGTTATCTTACCCTGAGCTCTAGTAAAAATGAGGGACTCATCCTCTCCCGAACAAATGGCTGATTCAAATCTTTACATACAATTGCGAAATATCTTATAACAACAAAATACGCAATGGCGTAATCAGGCCCGTAAAGTCATGACCCAAGGCAGTGCTGCCGACATTGAAGTTTCCGGATAGGCTGTAAGAAGCCACGAATCCCTCCGTATAACGAGTCACAACAATGCTAGGGTATAGACGACGTGCTAGTCTATAGATAATCCCTGTAATAAAGAGTAGTCAAGCTAGCAGTGCTGCAGAGATGCTGCCTTACCTCCTTGAGGATTCTCAGTGTATCCATTGAAGAGTCCCTGGAATGAATAACAAGGGGCAGCCGCCCATTCCTGCCGAGCTTCAACTGCCGCCGAAACACGCGCTGCTGTAGGGCCCGGTCACATTTGTTCCTGCAGCGTGAAAACACAAAGGTAAGCGACTCGCTATACAATTAGTTGTCACTGTTAACGCATGCACTGAATTCAGAGAAACGCTACTCTTGATTTTAAAGTCTATTTTTTAGCTTAATTTACTACAAACCAACCAGGGAAGGCGTCGAATAAGCTTAAGGTAGAATTTTTATCATGCAAGCTTCACAGACTAAAACACACACCCAGCATGACAACGCTTTTAAAACCCTGTGGTTTTGAAAGGTCAAAACCAAGAATTTTATTTTAAACTTTGCATTCCGCACCGATTCGCAGTGCAGTCATGCCCCCCAAAATGAAAAAGGCTACGCTCTGCAACTTCGAGCAATTGTGATTGAACAGCGCTCCAAACACTTTTTTTGTAGTCAAAATTTTCTTGAGAAAAGGAATTTATTGACTACTTGCAAAACACAAAGGAGGAATGGGCGCCCACTCGCTAAGGTCGGTGATCCTAAGATCCACCCACACTAAATTCATGGCAGAGAGCACTCACTTGCCGGAATAATCAAGTCCAATCTCGCCGAGTGCGACGACGCTTGGCTGCTCCAGGGCCGCGATGAGGTCGTCGTCGATGTCTTCATCGTACTGCCGGGCCATGTGTGGGTGGCATCCGAAAGCAGCCCAGACACCTTCCTCGGACAGGAGTCCCTCCCACACGTGGCGCTGCGTAGATTGCAAACATCGGCGTCAAAATCAAGTCATCAGTTCGCGCGTAAAAAAATGCGGCATTTGCTAGAGAGCTTAACCGTAAAGTGGCGCGAGTATTTCATTAAAGCAAAGCATGACATGCTGAGTAGGTCGAAACTTACTTGGTGGAACCATAGAATCCTGTTCCCAATATACAGGGGAGATATGCGCAAATTAATCCCATTATGCGCGCGATTCAGAGCTGCCATCCGGAGTACAGTGACAAACGACCCATTTCGCGCGATTACAATAGGCGCGCCGGTGCAAAACATTCTACGAACCCGTCCGCTATCGCTGTTCCCCGTACTCCATAGGTAGAAAGGAGGCGGTAAGCCTAGGACAGAAATGCTTAAACTTATACTAAAAGGCGGATAGCAACCAGTATATATGGGGCGTCTTGGTAAAAACACGACCCGTGACGATTCAAGGTGACAAAAGAGGGCCCAAAACGAGAGGATGTGCCACTCGAGCATTAAATACGCGTGCACGGGCAGCCGTCCCCCTCCGCTGCCCAAGACTGCACTAACCCGTGCGGGTTCGTAACTGGCACGAGAATATATATAGGAACGCTGCTCACTGTTTGCAATGTACGGTAGAGAAGAAAATTATAGTGCATTTTCAATGCTGCAAAACAATTAAGTGCACTCTCTCTGAACCGGCACTGTTGACCATGCGCGCACCATTCTACAACGGTTGTGGTGGTGGAGAACATGTATGTTCAGGAATGTATTTATGTGCATATGCCAGCTAGTACTGCTAACACATGTATAAATGCACAACACACCCCACATCGATATAACCCCCATGTGCATGATTGCTGCGAATAACAAATTCCGCACAAGACCGACCGCTTTAGAATGCTTGTCGTATCTTGCACAGTTTCCGTACAGGAAGGGGTGTTAACACTAACACACACTATCCCTTATCTCTTTATAAAGCGCTGCGAATCTACCATTATCTTTATTCATAATCTATACCGGAAAACGTAAGCGACGTTACGCATATATTCTTGAGTGAGCTCTTTCAAAGCCGCACCTTCGTGGCGGCGATTTATACCTGTAGTCGAAATAGCTGTTACCGTTTTTCAGAACCGCGAATTCTCCCAGGGCAACTGCAATATTATAGAAAATGTCTACGCGGCCGAAGGAAAGCAAAGATATGTGCTAAAGCTATCCGTGTTTCCATACAATGATAACTGGATTATTGATTACCGGCTATCACTATTTGAAAGCCTAATTTGCCTTTCGGTGATCTACGCATTCCAAAGACGTGGGAATACATTAGCTTATCGAAAATAGTACCTTCTTGAATGTGGCGGGGTCGCAGAAGATGGCGACGCAACCTTCGTAGCATGCGGGGAATGTTTCCGAATTTCTTGTCCTGAATTGGGCGCAGGATCCGTGGTGGGCCGTTCTCCGAAAAAGAAAATCCAAATGACAATGGGTGTCTATGAGGCCCACTTTTGAAGAGATCGTGTACGGCCACCGCTTGACGGCTGGTGACGTCATCGTGGCTGTCCTCGAGGTTGGGAGAGTTGGTGACGACTCTCCCAACCGATTGGCACGAAATTGGACGATTGGCACGAAATCACTTGGCACAAGTGTTGGTGTCCTGCAGGCAAAGGATATCATAACTTACTGTTGTTACTCACTCATAAACAAGAAAGCATGAATCAATGTGAAAAGGAAAGCCATAAAAAATCATTAAGCACTTCACAAGCGCTGACGTTTCCTATATATGGGCTATTGCAAAAAGAAAGGACTTCCCCATACGTTCCCGATTACCGATACTATTATGACCGCTTAGCGCTGGGTGGCGATGTTGTAACCTCGTGGCGCTAAAATTCAGAATGCGATAATCAGTTGCCTTTCGAAATAGAGAGGGAAACCTGAAATAAAAGGTTTGCTTCAACAATTTAAATTACTCCGGGGCTATAGCTAGGCGTCACTTGACTATCAAACATTTGCATATTTTGAAAGGATTCATTGAAGCAAGAAGGGGTAATGAGTAAGGGGAATCTAACCTGTGAGTAACTGAGCAACCGTCTCCAACGGGGTCTCTGCTTCGTCGTACGCTCGCACAAAAACACGTGGTAGTCGAACCTGCACTGTCGACAATGCTAATCCAAAGATTTGGTAGCGAATGTTCCTTCGTGCAGATCACCGCGAATATATAGGCAGGAAAGAGAGAGGTTCGACGGGGGAGAGGAGGTGGCGCTTCTAGAGGTTCCCCCTCCACGCATTTCTTTACGCCGGGTGGACAACAGCCAATTGTAAGCCTCGAAAGTGGAGAGGAGAAAGCAGGTGCTCCGAACTTGCAGTGTGGTGCGTCTCAGGCAGGAACTGCTTCTTCCTTTGTAAACACGCTACCTAGAACTAATGGTGGGGTAACAAAAAAAGGCTCGGGGCCCATGGAGTGTCCTCAGAAAAATAAATACAGGCAAGCCCAATGAGTCTTGGAGTGGAATGTTTCTTGAGAAAGTATAGACTATTTCACGAAAGCGTTTAGGTGCCGCCAACTTGGGCTATTAAGGCTACTGTTTTCTGTCTTTTAACGACGAAGTGTACGTTGCTACAGTCAATTAGCAAGTTCGAGAATAGTAGTATAAATGCGTCCACCGTTTCATGACCATGTTACGTCACTTCTAACAAAACATAGAAATAGTTTGCCTAGCAGTCCAAGATTGCGGCGCCCATGAAGCCAATATCAAATCATATATATGACAGGTGATTGATTACAGTGTGACGGGGGATGGTTGGATACATTTCATAGTTTGACCAAACGTTACGGCGAGCCCGATTCAAGGGCCCTTTAGATCTCACTGATATTTAGAGGCCATGATTGGAAACTTTGATGTGTAGGCTACCAGAAAACGATTCTAACAAACATGCTATTTACTTCAAGTAGAGTGCAAAAAACTAACACGCCATACCACGGCTGTGAAGGTGGATTACCAGTCAAGCTGTTTTGCCCACGACATAGAGGTGACACACAACTTAGATCAAAGGTATAAGCAAATTTTATTTCTGCTGAGCGGTACCGGCCGACATTCCAAAGAAAGACCGAAACAGACGCAGAAATTTATTCTAGATCGGCGGAACACGAACCAACACACATTTTTTTTTATCACTGTGCCTTAGTCGGTGGTGTTAACGGGACCATGTTCGTATCAGTCGCTTCGTTCTATGCTGAAGCTTATACGTGACATCACTTGGATGTGCATTTATTGCCCTGATCGGTGGTCATCGTGACTATAGTAGGCACACACATTCTCGCAGCAGCGCCCGTATTATACGCCTGCACAACAAGAAATGTGTCCGTCACGTAAGATAATGAATGGCTCATACACCCGTAAGCAAGAGAGAGAGCGTAAACTTTTATTTCAAATCAACAAGATTTGAGTCCGGCGTCTTTTTAGTGGGTCTGGGCACCCGCCGCGGACGCGGTTCCGAGACCTTGTCTCGAAGCGGCTTCCTCAGCTCGCTGGACGGCCCAGAGTTGTGCTGTAAGGTCAGAGCTGAGCAGTGCGGTCATCCAGCGTGACCGGAGGCTGGCGGTGGAAGAGACGGAGGGGTCGGCACTGCCCGACTTGGTTATTAGGTCCCGACACTCCCATAACATGTGGTTTAGTGTGGCAACCTCGCCACACGATGTGCATCTGTTTGTAGTGTACATGTCTGGATACATGGCGTGCATGAGTCTAGGGTTTCTGTAAGAGTCTGTTTGTAATTGTCTGAAGTGTACTGCTTGCGTCCTGTCTAACCTAGCGTGAGGGAATGGGTGTATGCGTCTTTGTAATTGGTAGTGTGCCGTGATGTCGTGAAAACTGGTCATACGATCCTCCAATGCCCAGACGTTTGCAGTACCCCGCGGGGGCTCTTCCTCCGATGCTGCTCGGTGAGTCAGGCCTCGAGCAACGCCGTGAGCCGCGTCGTTGGGGGTGCTCATTCCAGTGTGTGCCGGGATCCATAGCAAATGCATCCGGTTATCAGCGTCGGCCTCTCCCTTGTGTATGGGATGTCGCTGGAGTAGCTGATACGCCTCTTGCGAGATGAGTCCATTTGCAAAATTACGAATTGCCGTTTGCGAGTCGCAGATCACGTATATGTAGCTTTGGTTTGTGTGAGGGCCAGTGCTATGGCCGCTTCCTCTGCCGCTTCGGCATGTGCCGTGTTCACGGTGACGCTCGTGAGGTGGTTGCCTCGGCGGCTAGTAACTGAAAAAATGTATATTTCACAGAGTACTCTGGTATTGAAGAGTATGTCATTCCACTGTCAATCCACTAATACACTGAAAATACATATCCAAGTGATCAGACGTAAAAGCTTTTTCATTGAAAGAAGCGATTTTCATCAAATTCGGGAGCTGTGTTCTTGCGCAGAAATATTTGTTGACGGACACGGCAAATCCACGGAACGCTGGCCATAAACCAGGCTATTAGGATAACTACATTTAGCCCATATAACCATAACGCCTCGTATCTTTTACGAACTAATCACGTTCTTTCAGTCACACAACTCCTTAAATATAACCTAGCTAGGTGCCCTTTTGTTCCGTCAAATCAATTATACACGATGCGGCAGCTTGATACCACAATCTTCTCTAATATATACTAATATGACCAGGTTTGCAATAAATAGTAATTTCATTTTACCCAAAATACCTGCTAATTATGGCAAGCAGTGCATCCATTTTTCATCTATCGCATTTTGGAACCACACTACCATTAGATATAAAAAAACTTTAAAATTCACGAATTCAATAAACAACTATAGAAGATAACATACGAACACAGCATAATTCGTTAACTCGAACGTATACGCAAGGCAAGGACATCAAACAGAAACCTAATGGCGTGACAATGAAAATGAAATTAACGCACCCTGAAAGAATCGTTGTCAGTATGAACCACTGTGTTCGTCACGTCACTTACGCTGTTACTTTATTAGTAGTCAACTAGATTATGTTACATTGCTTTGTTTCATGGCATTTATGCACATGTAGCTCTTCAGTCACGTTATTCATCCTATAAAACCTGTAATTCTTCCATGTTAACTATCTGTCGAAACTGCTGTAATTTACTTTTTAGTACGTTTACATTCTAAAGGTCGTCCCATTGCGGTCTTTGACTTCGTGAACTCCTTCTGTATATTAACATCTTCTCAATGAAAACTAAATATGATTCTGATTCTGATAAAGAGCTTCGCTGTAATAAGTGATTCACAAGTATGCGTCAGGAAACTGAGAAGTGATACCAAGCCTATACTACCGTCTACAGTGAGGGATTTTCTATCTGCTTTGTGCTAATTGTAGCCGAAGCATTCTCCGTGAACTCAATACCACGTTCTGATAACACTTGATGCTTAGCATGCTTCATGACCAGTAATAAGTAATAGGGACATGCGTATAACCTAACTCAAGTGCAGTATACCCCCTCCCTTCTCCGCAAGAAAATAAGGGTGAGCTCAAAGGCTTTTGGAGCATTACTCCAAACCTTTCCTCTCATCGTAGTGTTGATACCTCTGCCATACCCTACACGTGGCGTCGAGATAGAAGGTATAGGTTTTGTTACAGACTTTTTCCGAGAACAGAACCAGCTTGTGTAATATAAGGGTGCTCAGGGTTCGGCAATACTGTGGTTGAAAGTACACATGGTCATAAAATACGTTTCACTGGCGCCACATTTGAGCAAATGCACAGTTATCAGCAAAATGCTAACTGCCCAACTTTTTTGTTGAGCAACATCACATAACGAATAGAGGATTTGATTATCCATGGTTGTGACATTCGCGGGCCCATTTTTCGGTTACATGAAATAATACAGTGGGACATGTGCAAGTAGCGTCCTCGAATGTTTTCTTGTTGTTGAGGTTTCTTGCGTGTTCATGACCGCATTGGATCCAATGCACGTCATTTTTTTTTACCTCAGGAACCCTTATAAGTTCTTTGTTGTGAAAGCCTCTTGCGGTTTGCTTTCTTTAACGGCAGCTTTGGCTGGTTAATTGCTCAATGGGCAATTAAATCCTTTGTGAGGAGAACCAAGGCCGCAGACAACTGCGTGCGCACTCATCGTTGCCGTTATGCGTCAATGGAAATGTAGACGTTTTAAGAAAGCGCAAATTTGCTTTCATGTTAACTAGTCGAGCAAGCTGTCAAAGGTCTCTCGCGGCAGGTAGTGAAATGCCGTGCAATTCAAGAGCTCCCAGTACGTGGCTACCGTGACAAAAGCACGTGTATCAAAGCGCCAAACCCACGTCCCATTGTGCCCCCCCCCCCCTCTTTGACAGCGCGAAAAGTAGGGGTCGCTTTCAGAAATTCTCGGGTGTCAGAAGACTGACACGACCTTTCACCAGAAGTTTGCATGTACTTCTTCGTTTATCGGTGAGTATAGCGATAATCTTACAGTGAAAAACTGTGACTCATTGCAGCTGCAGCAGTTAAAGCGCGTCGTTCCGATAAAGTACTCGCGCAGACGTCAATGAGTCGTAAATTATCCAGGAATTTCGGACATTGCCTCTTCGGCTATATGCCGTACTTTACCGCCGAGTTTAAGCGTAACTGAATGGGCCGTGTTTTCAGATGCTGATGTTTCAGAAGGCCGCTCGAATTCCAACAACTTTCAGTTATCGGCGTCGAGATGGTAACCGTGTCGTTTTAACGACATCCGTATTAACTTTGACATGACGAGCGGTACGGTGGACAACTTACGACTCGTTGGGGTCTGCGAATATTTTAGCAGGAACGCTGCTCCTTGATTGTCGGAACTCCAATGAGGCCCATCTGTTTCTCGCTATCTATTTGTGGTTTAAGATAATCGCTACACCTACCGATGAAGGAGGAAGCACATGAAAGATTTTTGCCGGAGGTCATGCGAGTGTTCTGAACCCTGATAATTTGTGAAAGGGACATCTGCTTCTAGGGCAGTCCAAGGAGGAAGGGGGGGGGGGCATGATGGGACGAAGATGTCACGCTTTGACCCAAAGGCGTTCGTCACGGCCGCTGCTCATTGCACTGTAGCAAATAGCTGTAAACTTAAAGATATATTTAAAAACAAGAAATATTCTCGGAATTCTCTACTACCGAACTTGTTAAAGGAAAAAAAACTAATATCTTCCTGTCTTCTCGATCTCTAGCCTATAGAACAAGTCAGAACGAAAGTAGAAACGTCCTAAAGTATTATAAATTCTTAATTAACTATAAAATGCTATTTTAGAGTTATTTTCCTTTCGTACATGACCTTTTATTTTTTTTTACGTCATGTGCAATCCGCTGTCTGCGGTACGATATCTATCTATGAATAAAGGGAAAACCAGGCATCCACCAGTTCGTAGCAATTGCTACAAAGGAAACCCATTTCTTTGTAGCAGGTGCTACGAGCTGGTGGATGTCTCATTTTCCCTTTATTCATTACTTCCCTCCACCTTGCGATCTACTCACCATGCCTACAGCCACAATCAGCATCACTGACAATTTTGCATGGAGAAAGGTTCGATTGAGCCATTCTTGAAATTATCAGCGCGGAGAAGGCCACCACGCGTAGCTACAAAACAACAATGGTGCCCGGCAGAACTCTTCCTAAAACGAAGGGCGCAGGCGGCATTTTCGCTCAACTCCCGCAGGTCACCTTTGAATGTATTGCAGAATCTAACGACGAACATGCCTCTAGGAATAGATGTGGTTTTTCGGTTGGGTCCTTTTGACAAATTTTGGCCTACTTAAACTGTACACGCAAAAATCGGGTGTTTGTATAGGTTCTTGAGTGGCGCTATGCTCTATTTTTCATGGCGCGGCGGATGGGTGCAGAAAAAAAAATTTTCCCACAAGAAATGTCCTAGGAAGATACGTCCCCTCAGGAATCCCTTTCTAGGGAAAAAAAAGCCCCAAGGGAAAAATTAACCGCAGAACAAATTCCGTGCGAATTCACTTGACAAACAACTCTTCTTTATTCGACACTTGGCTTAGGCTTATGGGGGTTTAGCTCCCCAAATCGATTCGGTCAATGAGGGGTGCCGCGGGGGAGGGCTTCGGATAATTTTCGTGCGGCTTGGGTTCTTTACCATGAACCTGACATCGTATAGCACAGTACACAGGCCTATCAATGGACACTTTCATGGTTGAGAGAAGAACTGTGAGCATGAAATACCAGGTAGTACCAGGGGATATCACAGTCATGAAATGGAGGCCATTCTAAGAAAAAGCACACCATACGGCACTCTTGTCGGTGACGGTTGAAGGGCCTAACTATCCAGTGACGCATTTGGCTTGGGCCACTCCTTTACCGCCGACTTATTTTTTTATTCATTTTTATGGGCGGCCCGCATCTGTCTGTAGTTGAGTCACTTCCATGCGGAGGGGCGGTATAGCTGTATATACGTTGTCGCAGGTTGCCACGGGGAAACGCAGTCTAAGCCATGATAGAGCAACGACGAACCAGCATAGGACTACAGCAGGTGGAACTAAAGAGAAGCAGCGGTAAGCAAAAACAACAGAAGATGAAAGCTAAAACCACAAAAAAGATGAGAGCAAAAATCAATAGAAGTTGACAATAGCAAAAGAAAATGAGTCCCTGGCCATAATGAGGCACAATAATGACGTCAAAATTAGAATAAACGATAGGAATAACAATGCAAGTCAACAAAACCACGGCTTAAGGATTAGTACACAGCTGAGGTGCAAGAGTAAAGTGAAATAACAATGAAAAAAGAACGAAACCAAAACCGAATCGTAAACTAAAAAGTCAATGTGAAGTGAAAATGAGAATAAACTAAATGAATGTCAATGCAAGCTAGCAAAAATACGGCTACAGCATGAAACGTACACAGCTGAGGCGCAAGAGTAAACATAACTAAAAAAAGAAGAACGAAGTTAAAACCGAATCGTATGTCCAATAGGCCTCAGGAAACCTATTTTCGTCATCCCGGTACAGTAGTCTTCACATTGGTCGGGAACATGCTGCTACATGGCCATGAGCGCTGACTTGTTCCACTTCCTTAGAGATACACCGACTCAACACTGGGTCATCTTCATTGTCACGGTGGCTTCTTCCAACTGAAAGGCGTCAATGGCCTTCCACACTATTGAGCTGCTGTGGCCCACCATGCTTCCTAGCCTTTTGTTCCAGGCCTCCGCATAATTGTTCGTCCTGTGTCCTCCATCAAGAGTGGCCGATTGAACATTCCACATCACAGGGGGATAAGTGTGGCGTGTTCGCCGCAGGATAACCACGTTTTCAGCTCTCTTGGCCCGCCATCAGGTCGCCAAAACATATGTTGCGTCAAATTATTCTAGTATTGCTCGGCCAGCTTCTGGCATTAAACCTTTCAATGTGATCATTCCATCTTGTACTTCGTCAAGAAGCAGGAAAGATAGGGCGTCCAGCAGTCCCATGAAAGTTCGAAACCCCTGATCTTGCCTGTAAGGGTTGATCAACCCGAGCTCTCGAATTTTTCGCCAGGTGCTTTGGCACAGATGGAAGAATCAAGCCTGTATTGTAACGCAACCTCGACATCACTCATGTTCGCCCATTCAAAATCGCACATAACCACATCCGGATACAAAGTCAGGCCAAGTAGTTCACACTGGTCACGTAGTGACCAGAACAGATCTTCGTAAGCTTCTTGTTTTTTTTTCCTTATCATGAAGGCATAACCAATTGATAGAACACCCTCGCTCAGCGGCACAACATTAAAGTATAGTTGTACCAATCTCTTGGGAGCGAGATCGAAGTTTCCATCTATAAACCAGGTGCTGCTCTCAGTAAGCTTAAGCGTGTTCTGCTGGCGAATGCAAGTAGTCGGGTTTCAATCTCTGGGCCATTATCGTAGCACAGCTAGGGCTCTGGATGGTTGCCCGCAGTCATAGTCCCAACTGGGCCACCGCTCTGCGCAGCTCCGACCTCAAGACACAAGAGTGTGCTGTCCAGGAGGCCCGAGAGGCGGCAACTAGGCAAGGCCTCGAAGTCCCCTCTTGAGAGACCTGAGCCTGGGTTGTTAAACTTTGCCGGATTTATAATAAAGTTGTTTACATCCAAACTGCCCGAATAACAAAACCAACAAGGCCCATGGCCAACTGCGGGACTTCTGAAAAGAGCACTTCTCGCTCTGAAAAAGCTTTTAGAGGACACCAACATTTTGGGAAAATATTAAGCGTCAGATGATCCGAATACGCTGAATGAGTAACATAAGTGTTGTTCGTGGTTCAAAATTGGTTTATATGGTGATCGCAACTTTTACGCGTAAAGTATAATTCTGTTCTGTACTTGCAGTGTATTACATGTGTTATGTGTTTTGGCTGTTCAATATATCTGACTTTATATATGCGTACATGTACTGAACTCACGCAGAAAACTTTGCTATTCATGCACTGTTGGACAATATATTTTTTATTCAACCATAGTTATGATGAGTGTGATACATTGTGTCGCTATTCTCCCTTTTTACCCAAATTTGTTTCCTTTGCCAAGTGACAAGAAGTAGCCGGTGCCGCCATAAAGGCTCCAACCTCTCCTAACATTCATTCCGATAAAAAAGAATATGACAATGGTGCTGGCACAACTCGTCCTGAAAAGAAGGGAGGCGGGAGTTGGTTTTGGCACTTGGTAGAGTAGTAAACGAGGGATCTAAAAGAACTGTGATTGTTGCGCAAATAAACATGTCTCTATAATCCTTCCAGAGCTAATTCAAAAAATGCAAATCTTTATTTTGTACTTTCGATTGTTAACTTGTTCTTGGTAAGGTTCTTCCTGCGAATCTTTCATGCGCGAGTCCATTTGATGTGGTTTTTTGTTTCCCAAGCAAAGAAGAGGTGTATCTCATAGGCGTACCTGTGACATAACCGTTATTTCATTTCTTTTGTGGGTTTACGCGTCCTTATGGCAAATAAACATGGTGGTTATTGTTCACATTTGCCTTATAAAAGTACCCTCCCCCTCATTTGCATAGAAAAGTTACCTTGGTTTAGCCCCCTCCGTTGCATACCCGGTGACTCAAGTTGGTCCGACGGTTAGTTTTTAATTCGGTTTACCTCAGCAAAGCAGCCCTATGCTCGACCCTCTTGAACCTAAGTTGGCGGGGAAGAGGATGGCGCACACACTGGGTAACGTTCTCAAAGGCAACAACAATTTAAAAAAAAATGAAGGTGGCTGTCCGAGACCGCCTTCATCTCCAGGTTAGCCCAGAGTAAATCCCTATTGTAGAAGTGGGCCTGCGTTGTGGTGCACACCACTACGACGAGTCTATATACCACTCCGCGCGGGCAGCTGAGCCCATGACAACGGACTAGCGTAAACACGACGCCGATCTCAGACAACAGCTTCATCGTCGGATTGCCGGCGCCAACAACCGCTTTCCAAGATTACTGCGCAAATTCCGCCGAATCCACGCAATAGCCTCGTCGTCGGCCGTCGGCGCCATGAAACAACCGGCTTCGACAACGCCGCATGTCCGACTGAAAGCCGAACGCGTGCCCTGATTGGCCAGCGTGCCTTGACAACCGAGCCAACCGGGGCCACTAATGCCCACCGGCAGCGAGATGCGTAGTAAACGCCCACCGCCTTCCACGATAGCGCCCGGAACAGTTCCGTCACTATCGTGGTTACTGCTACTGGTGTCTGCAGAGCTAAATACAAAACAGCTACGTTTCAAGCTTTGTGCGCAGCTGGAACAAATCTATCGGGACTGAGCACACGCGCGCGAGATTGAAATAATCAGGTATAGTGACCGCACCGAGAAACTCTACTGAGTCAAAAACATGACAAGCTGCGATTTCAAAATATTTTCCAAATAAGGAACGCAGAGCAAGACACAGTAATCCTGATTCGATTCATGAGCGGAAAGTTCGGAATACATATTTAGCCCCTATTTTAGAACAGGCACCGTATACGGTGATCGCGGCGTTTGCACATAGCTTATTAAGCTTCCAAACCGCTTTTCCATGTTCAAGCTGGGGCCGAAGTTTCGTGTCGTCCACCCAGTGACCGTCCAGGGGAGAAATTTCGCTTTCCGAGGCTAGACGGGGCGAGTGGAGAGGGCGTCTTTTTTGGCAGTGCAGTTCGCCTGCTGAAATCGTGGGTTCGCGGCATTGAAATATTTCTATCTCGGCTAATAATGAGCCCATTCGAAAACTTTTGCGGCATAACGCTCCCTATAGAGGACACGTGACAACTTGCAGCGTATAACCAAAATTTGCTGTGGGGCCTGGTGAGCGCTCTCTAACGTGCGAAAACCCTGATCTGATTATGAGGCTCGCCATAGTGGGGGACTCCAAAATAATTTGGACCGCCTGGCGTTCTTTAACGTGCACCTAAATATAAGTACACGCATAAAAGGATGGATAGGTGAGTTTTTTGGTTATGAATTATCAGAAAAAATTTAGAACGCTGTAAACGGACAGGGGGAAGAAAAGCAACGAATACAACACACACTCACTCACAACTGACGTTTAAAATACGTACGTAAAAAATATATAAATTGAAAATGGGCGCATCGCGCATGTCAAGACGAGGTAGAAAACAAGCCTACTTCCAAACAGGTGTTCATTCACATCGAGTAATAATATTGAATTCTTTGTCATGGACTAATAAGCATGGTTCCCTTACACACGGCGCGGTGTTCTGGGTGATACGATAGGCTTCCGAGATTTCTCCTGTATTTTGGTTAGGGTGACGGAAAAAGTGAGTGTCTCCGAAGGTGAGTGCATATGGGCGCGATTTACAACGTGCGGCAAGATGAGAAGATGGTGCAGCATTTAATAAATTTCTGTGCTCTCCGAGGCGTACGTTGACACAGCGGCCTGTGTGGCCAATGTACATGTGATCACAGCATAGGGAAATTATGCATCCTCTTGAGAGGCAATCGGCAAAACGACTAACCTGTATCTTGCTGCATTTTCTATCACCCAATGACGTGGCCTGTGCCCTTCTGTGCACAATGGATAATTTTCGACGAAGCCTGTGTGGTGCATTAAATGCCACCCGAATGCCATAACGCCTTGCCACATTTTTTAGGTCGCGTGAAATTTTATGTACGTAGGGAATAACTGCCAATTTCTCGTTTCCTTCACATTGAAACGAAGGGCGACGCCATTATATTCTATGCTTTGCAATGCGCACGAGCTTTTCCCAAACTGATGTGATGAGCTGCATAGGGTAACCTGCGGCCTTCAGCTGTTCCACTCGCATTCGTAAAATCGTGCTCAGCACGTGCACGCGGTTATTTTCAAAGCCACACGTAAGCATGACAGAGCAATTCCGCGTTTTACAATTTTTGAGTGCCCCGACGAGAAATCTAAAGCCGGTTTTGTAGATCGTGGAGCGTACTGCTAGCAAACATGATCCGCAGCCATATTCATGCACACGTCAAGAAACTGCAATCTATTCTTACTTGCTTGGAGGTGAATTTTATTTGCATGAGAACGATTCCAGTGGATCAGAAATATTAGATAGCGCCTGGCGCTAAGAAATTTTGGGGTTGCCTTAGGTTGCCCGTACACGAGAATGTGGGCTTATGTTTTAATTTCTACGCCAAGCGAAAAGATATTGAGCAAATCCGTCATTTCCAGCCAATTCAAAGATGCCGGTTCTCTTCGTTGAATTAAAACCGATAGACCAGAAATGGTTCAGAACACGTGCGCGCACCACGACTGATGATGCGCGTCACATCCTTGCGTTCCCAAGAGATGTATTTCCGCATATTGTAGAGACCGACGCACCGAAAGGCTACACACTGATTCCGCAATGACCTTGTATGAAAACACATTACATAAATTTCGCAAAGTACGAGTTAAAAGTTCTCCAAATTGTTCCCCAGCACGAAACAGCAATACTTTCAACCAGCGCCGTGCCGGATCGCAAAAGCCAGGGAGGAGGAAACAACTCGCCGCTCGCCCTTTCCTCCTCGCCCGATGAAAACGTCTACACATTCGAACCGTAGCTGAGTTTCTCACATTCTTCCGTGCCGGTGAGCAAGGTTGCCTGATTTTGCTCATGGGGCTTCAACCTAATAATCGTGACTAACGGAATAATCGACTGTAGACTAAAAACTAAATATCCCCCAAAACTCAAGAAGTTTAAGACGTACCGAAATCAGCCAAATAAAGAAATAAAGCTAAGCAGGCAAAACTATTTCCATGCGGAAGTTGACGCCTGCTCTCGTAAACCTGATCTGTTGTGGAAAAAGTTGAACACGTACTGTTTTAAATCGCAGTAACTCGTCCCCAAAAACAGATAAGCTTAAAATCGGTGAAGTCGAGATATCCGGTCGCGCCCTGGCAAATTTATTTAATAACTATATTGTGCAGTGTGGTGATTATTTTCCAGTGTCTGAATTTTCAAGATTCATGCCCCCTAGTAACCAATCCACTTTCTTTCTTGAGGCCGTTAGCGAAGAACAAGTTCGGTCTGTTTCTATGTCTCTTCAAAACAGCTCTAGTTGTGACGTTGAAGGTATGCAAATTCCACCTCTTCAACATATTATGGATCTTATCGCACCGATTCTTACCCATATATTTAACCTTTATTTCTCAAGTGCCGTTTTCCCACAAAGAATGCAGGTGGCTAAGGTTACGGTATTGTTCAAGAAAGGTGATCGAAATGACATCAAGAATTATCACCCTATCTTAGTGGGTCAAATATTTTCAAATGGTTTAGAAAAGATTATTCATGAACGCCTTTCAATTTTTTTTCAGAAATATGACCTTTTAACCCCAGCTCAATTTGGGTTTAGAAAGCACACGTCTACGGAACTAGCCTTGATAGAACAAAAAACTTTATTTTATCAGTTTTCAAGTAAGATGGTTTTACTGGGCCTGTACATTGACTTCACCAAAGCATTTCACTGCATTGTTCATCCAAGTTTACTCAGAAAACTTGAATTGTATGGCGTGCGTGGCCATTGCTGTAATCTTATAATATCTTACCTTGGCTATCGGCGGCAGTATGTTCAAATAGGTGAGCACTGTTCCGACCAAAAACCCATTGCAAGAGGAGTGCCTCAAGGCAGCATTCTTGGACCTTTTCTTTTTAATATCTATACAAATTATCTGGTAAAGACATGCGCTGAAGCCGAATATATATTGTATGCCGACGATGCCAGCATATTTTTTTTCCGCTACAGTCTGTGATCAAATCAGCTACATAGCAAACTCCGCTCTTGTAAAACTTCTGGAATGGTCTGTAGCAAATCAGTTAGAGGTTAACACCAACAAAACTAAGGCTGTGCTATCTAGACCAAAATCAAAACAGGCAAATATCAACGTAGATCTTATCTACGGCACCGGAAAAATAGAAATAGTAAGTAGTAATAAAATTCTTGGGGTCACGTTTTCGCAAAATATGCTATGGGATATTCATGTAGATTCTGTTTACACTAAACAGTCTATCGATGCTATCTTATCCAGATATGGGCCGATATTACCTTTCAGCGTAAAAAAGCAGATATAGAATTCTCTTTTTTACTCTCACCTCTCTTACTGCTTTTTAGTATGGGGACCTACCACAGTAACTAACTCAACAAAGGTGTACATCCTACAAAAAAAGATAATTAGGCTTCTTTGTGATGTCCCCTACAATTCTCATACACATACTCTGTTCATTAAAGCAGATATAATGCATGTCCGGAAATTTTTTAGCTATAGACTAATTGTTGCATTTAAGTGGGAATTAAAAGAAAATCGAAATTTCTTTCGCAACCTAGCCAAGCTAAAAATAAAGCCTACATCCTATACTATACGTAAGCCTGAATACGGGAAGGTGGTCACTCCCAGTGCTAACTATTCTATAGGTACACTATCGTATATTTTGCTTAAACTTCTTAATAATCTGAATAAATGTGGAATTGATTTAGGCCGCACTACAGTTCGCGAACTGCGCCACGTGACATGTCATGTCTTTGAACAATGTTAATATTTGATTTCCTTGTGATAAATTAAATCGAATTAATTTTGCGTTTGTCTTTTGTTAGATTCCTGTATGTTTCATGTGTGCTCCTGTACTGCCTTGTAGAGGGGACCATGGGCTCTAGTCAAGCTGTTCAGCAGCTTTTACCCACGGCCTCTCCATCGTTTTCATGCACATTGCGGTCAGATTCAAGCAACAAATTATTGAATACCAGAAGCTCCTAATCATCTATGGCCAGTAGGACAATCGAATAAAATTTTACAAGGAATAGATTTTTCTGCAGCAAAGCAAGAAGTTGAATCGGCAGAGCACTGCTCTGTTCAATTTCTCTGAATTGGAGGCAAACTCTTTAAATAAAACACACGCACAGATCTGGTACTGTTTGTACAACATTTATTAGAGTCACAATTAAGTACCAAACTCACTACAATACAACAATATAAAAGACTGAACAAACATGGAGGGCAAAATTCAAGCAAAACAGGACTTCACTTTACAGGCAGGTAACAGTCTTGCTGGACACACATGAAATTTGATGTACAGTTACATACCAATTGCACGGCGTAAAAAATGTACACTTCTTATCGCTCGTCTGCTCTAGCGCTGCAAAAGTTGCAAATAAATATTCACGGTTGTACACACAACACTTGTTCAAATAAAGAGTTCTGCGTAGAAAATTTACAGTTTTACTCGCTCGTCTGCTCTATAGTGTTGCAATGGTTGCGAATAAATATACACGGGTGTACACACAACACTTGTTCATTTACAGAGTTCTGCGCAGAAAATTTACACATTTACTCGCTCGTCTGCTCTATAGCGCTGCAAAGATTGCGAATAAAGATACACGGGTGTACACACAACACTTGTTCATTTACAGAGTTCTGCGCGGAAAATTTACACATTTACTCGCTCGTCTGCTCTATAGCGCTGCAAAGATTGCGAATAAAGATACACGGGTGTACACACAACACTTGTTCATTTACAGAGTTCTGCGTAGAAAATTTACACTTCTACTCGGTCATCCGCTCTATAGCGCTGCGAAGGTTGCGAATAAATATACACGGGCCTACACACAACACTTGTTCATTTGCTGAGTTCTGCGCTGAAAATTTACACTTTTACTCGCTCGTCTGCTCTATAGCGCTGCAAAGGTTTCGAATAAATATACGCGGGTGTACAAACAACGCTTGTTCATTTACAGAGTTCTGCGAAGAAAATTTACACTTTTACTCACTCGTGTGCTCTATAGCGCTGCAAAGGTTGCAAATAAATATACACGGATGTACACATAACACTTGTTCATTTACAGAGTTCTGCGTAGAAAATTTACACTTTTACTCGCTCGTCTAATCTATAGCGCTGCAGAGGTTGCGAATTAATATACACGGGTGCACACAACACTTGTTCATTTACAGAGTTCTGCGTAGAAAATTTACACTTTTACTCACTTGTGTGCTCTATAGCGCTGCAAAGGTTGCGAATAAATATACACGGGTGTACACAACACACTTGTTCATTTACAGAGTTCTGCGTAGAAAATTTACACTTTTACTCGCTCGTCTAATCTATAGCGCTGCAAAGGTTGCGAATAAATATACACGGGTGTACAAACATCACTTGTTCATTTACAGAGTTCTGCGTAGAAAATTTACACTTTTACTCGCTCGTCTGCTCTATAGCGCTGCAATGGTTGCGAATAAATATACACGGGTGTACCTACAACACTTGTTCATTTAGAGAGTTCTGCGCAGGTAAGTTACACTTTTACTCGCTCGTCTGCTCTAGCGCTGCAAAGGTTGCAAATAAATATTCACGGGTGTACACAGAACCCTTGCTCATTTACAGAGCGGTGCGTAGAAAATGTACACCTTTGCTTGCACGTCAGTACCAGCGCTGCCAACACTCCACTTGAACATTCACCGGAATTAGCAGAGTACTGTACACAGTATACACAAAATTACAAACAAGCTTGGAGACATAGCGAATTCGCAGACTCCATTCAACGGCCACATTGCCACGGGGCTGGAAGGCAAGACGCCTATTATACTTAGATTTAGGTGCACGTTATAGAACCCCACGTGACTCAAATTTATTCCACGGTCCTGAAGAGCAGCGTCGATCCTAGCCATACATTTACATTGGCACGTTAGACTTCTCAAAAAATGAAACGAAAAATATGTCACGGCAATTTCGATGTAGGTTGCCAATTAAATGAAACACGTGGGGTGTGGCCTAGAAAAATCTGTGGACGTTGTTCCATGCATAATTAGGTAATGAACGAAGGTCACTATAACTTGCTGAGTCGGTGTCAGATCAGATGTTGTAAATCTTTCGCGTATTTTCCCGCACTGCGCCAAGGATTTCTTCCACGGGGATCCTGCGCATGTGGGACAGCCGGGTGGCCACGTGTATAACCATGCCGGGGTGTGAATGCGCGAGACGGCCGGACTCCTGCGAATGATAGAGGAATGAGTGAGCGTAAAACTTCAGGCGTTTTCAGCAAGTATGAGAAATATCGCTCTATCCACCCATCTATTGCGACAGCAAATGTTAGGCAGCTACACGAAGTGCGCGCTATGGAATACGACACGAATCCTCTCATGCGTGCAAGAGATCCAGCCGCCATCTTCGGTTTAACCTGGCACTCACAGGATACGGCGCTCAGCCGCGATGTGATGGCACTTGGACTTTCTACGGAACATTACGACGACGGCGGAAATGTGGCTTAACTTTCCGTGTAATTGCTATCGCAATAATAGCTAAAATATTATTTTTTCCTACAAGTGTAAAGATGGGTGCTTATGACTATAGCATCAATCAGCATTACAACATCCTGTCTTGTATTATTATGCTGTGACCCGTGATTCGCATACGGCTAACCTACAGGACACACAGCTTAGTGCAAAGCATGGCAGGCCATGACCAGTGGCATCTCTTCAATCTTGAAGCTGCTACGTCACCACGACGAGCCCTTTAACCACACTAACCAAAAAAAAATAAACGTCAGCCTTGTGTTCAGCAACTACTACATCGTTCTTTAAGTCAAATTGAGAATACGTTCTATTAAAAGAGTAAAGCGCCACCCTAACATTGTGCCACTTTCGGGTACTCGCTACAAACCCACCTCAAGTTCAAAGTGCACTTAACTCACCAAGTTCGCACGTAAGGTTTTATAATGAGTCATTTCTGTCGACATCTTCTTTCGCCGTACCCATTCTGCTATAAGAACGGCTATGTTACTTCACGGAAATACCGGTGTTACTCCGTTCTAAGGCGTATCCAATATTTCAACGCCAGACCTCGGAAGTACAATGCATTCGATTATACATAGTACAACCATAGTGATATTTGAACATATATATGTTGCCTGCTATACACCGAATTGTTACCTCATTAACTTATGCTGGTAAGACAGACAGCTAGTGACTTTTTTTCTCACTTGGGAAGAACATTCGCCGTATCAGAGTAACTCTGGAAAGCAGATCACTCACCATGGCTGTTCGAGGAATACTTATCATTATCAACTACCAGCAACGCATGCGCAAAGTCTCACTATCAATAGAGCTGGCATCTTCGTTGTTGGAAGATGACCCGGTCAATAAATTGGCGGGAATTTAAACCTCTTTTCTTTCGCACTACTATCAAAGAAGTATGTCGTACAATATGTTATCCATTCAGAAATATGTGCGCGTTATAATCGCATAAACACGGTACATTTATTCTGAGCTCTAATGCACACCATGTTATTACAATGAGCGGCACTAAACGTCATGCGACAGAACTCATCGTTCCCGCTCAAATTGTGTGGTAGATTTACATAACTAGATCTGTAAAGATATTGAGTTTACATTCTCCACTACATTCATAGCATTGAAACAATTTGCAATGGAGTGCGACAAAAATGAAAAAAGCGGGTCTCTGACGCGAGCAGAATCGACGAACATCGCTTACAACACTTCACCATATTTCGTAACTTGGCCGAAAACAATAGCGGCAACATCGAGAGACTGACACGTACGCTTTTCGGGAGGAAGTACGGTGCGTCCGTCTCCAGCAGCAGCCGGTCGAGAGGAATCCTGCGGCCGACCTCGGCAACCGGACCCGCGTTGGGAAATCCCACCAGCGGAGTCAGCCCGAGGCACAGCTTGGGGAATGTGTCCAGCCACAGCTGCGCCTCGGACCAGTCCCCGGTGAAACAGTGGCGGTGTATGGGCCAGTCAGCTGGCAGCATCTGATTGGGCGAGAAGATAGGAGCTAGTAGTTAGCACTGCCACGGACGATGTTCCGAGTGTGTGGGTGTCATGTGACTCTCTAACACTATATTGAGAACAATTGTGACGATGAAATATATGAGGCACTTCTCGCTGATGAAAACTGACCAGCAGGTAGGACCAACGCCAAACAGATTAGATTTATAGAGAATACAAAAAATGCGCTCCTGAAGCAGGAGTATGTTAAGTGCTGCATTTATTGTATATGCACAACGTACGACTATTTGGACAAATTGGTGATGGAGACAGTGCTGTAATAGTGGCTGGAAAAGTTAAATATTTTATCTAGATATAACGTTCGTAATCTCGGAATTGTACGCCTACAGCGTACTTACCGTAGCTCTACGAAGTAAAACAAGAAAGTGAAAAACCGGTGCCATAGCCACGTGTTACTTCACGCAGTATGACATTAGCATGGCATTATCTTACCCTGAGCTCTAGTAAAAATGAAGGACACATCCTCTTCCAAACAAAGGGCTCATGCAAATCTTTCCATACTATGGGGAGATATCTGATAAAAAGGAAATACGGAAAGGCGCAATGAGGTCCGTGACGTCATGCCCAAGGCACCGCTGCCGACAGGGAAGTTTCCGGATGAGCTGTAAGAAGCCACGAAAATCCAACGTAGAACGAGCCACAACATTGTTCGGGTATAGACGACGTGCTAGTCTATAGATAATCCCTGTAATAAGGAGTAGTCAAGCTAGCAGTGCTGCAGAGAAGCCGCCTCACCTCCTTGAGGATTCTCAGTGTATCCATTGAAGAATCTCTTGAATGAATAACAAGGGGCAGCCGCCCATTCCTGCCGAGCTTCAACTGCCGCCGAAACACGCGCTGCTGTAGGGCCCGGTCGCATTTGTTCCTGCAGCGTGCAAACACAAAGGTAAGCGACTCGCTATACAATTAGTTGTCACCCCTTAACGCATGCACGGAATTCTGAGGAGCGCTACTCTTGATTTGAAAAGTCTATTTTCTAGCTTAATTTACTACAAACAAACCAGGGAAGGCGTGGAATAAGCTTATGGTAGAATTTTTATCATGCAAGCTTCACAGACTAAAACGCACGCCCAGCATGACAACGCTTTTAAAACCCTGTGGTTTTGAAATGTGAAAACCAAGAATTTTATTTTAAACTTTGCATTCCACACCCAATCGCTGTGCGGTCATGTCCCCCAAAATGAAAAAGGCTACGCTCTGCAACTTCGAGCAATTGTGATTGAACAGCGCTCCAAACACTTTTTTTTGTAGTCAAAATTTTCTTGAGAAAAGGAATTGATTGACTACTTGCAAAACAGAAAAGAGGAATGGGCGCCCACTCGCTAAGCTCGGTGAGCCTAAGATCCATCCACACTAAATTCATGGCAGAGAGCACTCACTTGCTGGAATAATCAAGTCCAATTTCGCCGAGTGCGACGACGCTTGGCTGCTCCAGGGCCGCGATGAGGTCGTCGTCGATGTCTTCATCGTACTGCCGGGCCATGTGTGGGTGGCATCCAAAAGCAGCCCAGACACCTTCCTCGGACAGGAGTCCCTCCCACAAGTGGCGCTGCGTAGATTGCAAACATCGGCGTCAAAACCAAGTCATCAGGTCGCGCGTAAAAAATGCGGCATTTGCGAGACAGCTTAACCGTAAAGTGGCGCGAGTATTTCATTAAAGCATAGCATGACAGGCTGAGTAGGTCGAAACTTACTTGGTGGAACCATAGAATCCTGTTCCCAATATACAGGGGGAGATACGCGCAAATTAATCCCATTATGCGCGCGATTCAGAGCTGCCATCCGGAGTACAGTGACAAACGACCCATTTCGCGCGATTACAATAGGCGCGCCGGTGCAAAACATTCTACGAACCCGTCCGCTATCGCTGTTCCCCGTACCCCATAGGTAGAAAGGAGGCGGAAAGCTTAGGACAGAAATGCTTAAACTTATACTAAAAGGCGGATAGCAACCAGTATATATGGGGCGCATTGGTAAAAACACGACCCGTGACGATTCAAGGTGACAAAGGAGGGCCCAAAACGAGAGGATGTGCCACTCGAGCATTAAATACGCGTGCAAGGGCATCCGTCCCGCTCCGCTGCCCAAGACTGCACTAACCCGTGCGGGTTCGTAACTGGCACGAGAATATATATAGGAACGCTGCTCACTGTTTGCAATGTACGGTAGAGAAGAAAATTATAGTGCCTTTTCAATGCTGCAAAAAAATTAAGTTCGATCCCTCTGAACCGGCACTGTTCAACATGCGCGCGCCATTCTACAACGGTTGTGGTGGTGGGGGACATGTATGTTCAGGAATGTATTTATGTGCATATGCCAGCTCGTACTGCTAACACATGTATAAATGCACAACGCACCCCACATCGATATAACCCCCATGTGCATCATTGCTGCGAATAACAAATTCAGCACAACACCGACCGCTTTAGAATGCTTGTCGTATCTTGGACAGTTTCCGTACAGGAATTTTCTCCTTATCCCTTTATAAACCGCTGTGAATCTACCATTATATTTATTCATAATCTATACCGGAAAACGTCAGCGACGTTACGCATATATTCTTGAGTGAGCTCTTTCAAATCCGCACATTCGTGGCGGTGATTTATACCTGTAGTCGAAAAAGCTGTTACCGCTTTTCAGAACCGCTACTTCTCCGAGGGCAACTGCAATATTATAGAAAACGTCTACGTGGCCGAAGGAAAACAAAGATATGTGCTAAAGCTATCAGTGTTTCCATACAATGATAACTGGATTATTGATTACCGGCTATCACTATTTCAAAGCCTAATTTGCCTTTCGGTGATCTACGCATTCCAAAGACGTGGGAATACATTAGCTTATCGAAAATGGTACCTTCTTGAATGTGGCGGGGTCGCAGAAGATGGCGACGCAACCTTCGTAGCATGCGGGGAATGTTTCCGAATTTCTCGTCCTGAACTGGGCGTAGGATCCGTGGTGGGCCGTTCTCCGAAAAAGAAAGTCCAAATGACAATGGGTGTCTATGAGGCCCACTTTTGAAGCGATCGTGTACGGCCACCGCTTGACGGCTGGTGACGTCATCGTGGCTGTTCTCGAGGTTGGGAGAGTTGGCGACGACTCTTCCCGTTTGCAGCACGAAATCACTTGGCACAAGTGTTGGTGTCCTGCAGGCAAAGGATATCATAACTTACTGTTGTTACTCACTCATAAACAAGAGAGCATGAATCAATGTGAAAAAGAAAGCCATAAAAAATCATTAAGCACTTCAAAAGCGCTGACGTTTCCTATAAATGGGCTATTGCAAAAAAAAAAAGGACTTCCCCATACGTTCCCGATTACCGATACTATTATGACCGCTTAGCGCTGGGTGGCGATGTTGTAACCTCGTGGCGCTAAAATTCAGAATGCGATAATCAGTTGCCTTTCGAAATAGAGAGGGAAACCTGAAATAAAAGGCTTGCTTCAAAAATTTAAGTTACTCCGGGGCTATAGCTACGCGTCACTAGACTATCAAACATTTGCATATTTTGAAAGGATTCGTTGAAGCAAGAAGGGGTAATGAGTAAGGGGAATCTAACCTGTGAGTAACTGAGCAACCGTCTCCAACGGGGTCTCTGCTTCGTCGTACGCTCGCACAAAAACACGTGGTCGTCGGACTTGCACTGTCGACAATGCTAATCCAAAGATTTGGTAGCGAATGTTCCTTCGTGCAGAGGACCGCGAATATATAGGCAGGAAAGAGAGAGGTTCGAAGGGGGAGAGGAGGTGGCGCTTCTAGAGGTTCCCCCTCCACGCATTTCTTTACGCCGGGTGGACAACAGCCAATTGTAGGCCTCGAAAGTGGAGAGGAGAAAGCAGGTGCTCCGAACTTGCAGTGTGGTGCGTCTCAGGCAGTAACTGCTTCTTCCTTTGTAAACACGCTACCTAGAACTAATGGTGGGGTAACAAAAAAAGGCTCGGGGCTGTTGCGTTTCGCCTGCGACACGTGGTTTTGCCGGCGCGACTGCGGCGGGCGGCAGACATTTTGGCCCGATCGTCGTCGCCGCAACACTCATCGCCAGGTGTTTCCAGGCGCGTCTGCGGCGATGCGACCGCCTAGGGATCCTCCTCGCATTCCAGTCATTGTGCCCGAAACAGGCGATGCCAAAGCAGGGATCTCATTCCAGTTATTGGGCCCGAAACAGGCGATGCCAAAGCAGGGATCTCGTTCCAGTCATTGTGCCCGAAACAGGCGATGCCAAAGCAGGGATCTCATTCCAGTTATTGGGCCCGAAACAGGCGATGCCAAAGCAGGGATCTCGTTCCAGTCATTGTGCCCGAAACAGGCGATGCCAAAGCAGGGACCAGCCTCTCATTACAGTCATTGTGTCCGACCGGCAGCGCCACGACAGGGTGCTACGAGATCGTGCGCAGCGCCACGACAGAGTGCTACGAGATCGTGCGCAGCGCCACGACAGAGTGCTACGAGATCGTGCGCAGCGCCACGACGGGGTGCTACGAGATCGTGCGCAGCGCCACGACAGTGTGCGTCACCATTAGCCCATTGTACATTCACGTGCTCGTCTTTTGAGGGGTTCCTTCTTGCCCTCAACTGCGAGAGTATAAAAACAGCTGCCCCCGGACGCCATAAGGAGGGCTCCGATTTCTTCAGTTGAGTGAAGTGCTCTCCCGTCTCTCTACTTCGGTCAAACCTGACCGCCAACTCTTTGCGATGTTAAAATAAACAAGTTGTTTCGTTGTTACCAGTCGACTCATGCTTTGCCGGGACCTTCGGATGCTTCCAGTTGTACCCCAGGCCGCCAGGCCAACGCTACCCTTGGGGCTTGCGACCCAGGTACAACCACGGGCGTCAGCGCCGAGTTCCCAACAGATCGTACCAGCAGTCAGATCCAAACAACTGGTTGGCAGCGGTGAGATCGCCTACGACTTCAAACAACGGTCTGCCAGCGGCGAGATCGCGACAACGGAGGCCAGCAGCAAAGAGATGCAGTTGACAGTATGCTGAGCAGCTCAACGACGATCCGGGAGCAGTGCAACGAGCCCTGTGTGACGACTGGTTGCCTGCAGCGGAACGACTGCGCGGAATTCCTGCCTGCGAGGTTTGGTGAGTGCGGGACTTTCTTCTTCTGAGCTTTGCCAGGCTTTTTGTTAGTGTCAGAAACAGAGCTGGTAATTGTGGTTGTCGTTGCTGCCGGGTTAGTTTGCGGCAAGACAATAGTAAGCAGTAGAGAAAGCAGCATTCAGAGCAGCCATGGATTTGAAGTCGTTGCGCAAACCGAAATTGTTGGAGCTTGCAAGAGAGTTGGGTCTGGATGTCTCAGACAAACTCAGAAAACCAGAACTGCTAAAGGCTATTCTTGAGTTAGAGGCTGAGGATGACGAGCTGTCGGAATGCCTTGAGACTATTGAAGAGAGGGAGACTGCAAAAGAAAAAGAAGAGTGTGAACGTAAAGAACAGAAAGAGCGAGAGCAACAAGAGCGTGACCGTCAACACGCTTTGGAAATGAAGCGTCTTGAGGTAGAGATGGAACGCGCTCGTAATGGAAGTCAGGCACACGGTGCAGGAGAACGCGTATTGTTCAAAATGACTGACCTGATGCGGCCGTTTAAGCTTGGAGAGGACATTGGTTTGTTCCTGGTTAACTTTGAGCGAACGTGCGAGAAGCAGGGGTTCTCTCGGGAAACGTGGCCACAGCGCTTGCTCACTTTGTTACCCGGCGAGGCGGCCGACGTAGTCGCTCGCTTGGATAGAGAGGAAGCAGAGGATTTCGACAAAGTAAAATCGAGTCTGCTAAAAAAGTACCGGCTGTCTGCGGAGGCGTTCCGTCGGAAGTTTCGGGAAAATGAGAAAGGCAAAAGTGAGTCATATACAGAGTTTGCGTATAGGCTTATGTCGAACATGCAGGAGTGGCTCAAAGAAGAGAAAGCGTTTGGTGACCACGATAAAGTTCTGCAGTGTTTCGGGCTAGAACAGTTTTATAGTCGGTTACCGGAGAACGTGCGATACTGGGTCTTGGATAGGCCAGACGTTTGTACGGTGGCTAAAGCCGCTGAGCTAGCCGAGGAGTTTGTGACGCGTCGGGCTCGCGGAGCTAAGGATGGTCAAAAGGGTGAATTTGGCTCGAAGTTCGAGAGGCCGAAGTTCACACCCATGAGAGCAAAGGGGAACACGCGTAGTGCGGATGCGAGTGGAAGCAGTGCGACCGAACCTAAGGAGACGGCGGCAGCCGAAGCCGAACGCAGAAAGCGGTTCGAGATGAGGCGAGCGGGCGTTTGTTATACGTGCCAGAAGCCGGGTCACTTTTCGGCGCAGTGTCCGGAAACAACACCAAAAGTTGTATTTTTTTCAATAGGCAGCACTGACGAGAACATGAAGCTTCTCGAGCCTTACATGCGAGACCTCCTCGTGAACGGGAAAGAGTGCCGAGTGCTTCGCGATTCCGCAGCTACGATGGATGTAGTTCACCCGTCTTACGTAGAACCCCATATGTTCACGGGCGAGTGCGCATGGATCAAGCAAGCCGTGGAAGCTCATAGCGTGTGTCTGCCGGTAGCAAAAGTGCTTATTGAAGGACCTTTCGGAGCGCTTGAGACAGAGGCGGCAGTGTCATCTATGCTGCCACCCCAGTACCCGTACCTATTTTCAAACAGGTCCGATCACCTCCTGCGCGAGAAGGGGCTTTTGTTTGGTGAAGCTAGTGTTCAGGCCTTAACCAGATCGAAGGTTCGGGAGCTCGCTGCAAAGGCGGTAGTTGCGGGGTCGACGTTATCAAACAACGAAAAAGGGTCAGAGGCGCAGCAAGCTGATATTCCGAGCACGCCCGAACTGAATAAACTTGAGTCTGTAACGTTAAAGGCGCCAGATACTGGAGAGGAAACGCCCGACGCGGGAAAGTTAGAAGAGCTATCTACTGATTTGCTCATCGCGCCTACGTCAGACGGACTTGATAGGTTGCTAAAAGTCAGCCGGACGGCTTTGATAGCCGGGCAAAAAAAGGATGGCAGCCTGGAAAACGTGCGCTGCAATGTCAAAGAAGGTATCGCCAGGAAAACTGCGCGTTTTGTGGAAAGAGGTGGAGTCCTGTACCGGAAGTATCTAGACCGAAGAGGAGTGGAGTTCGATCAGCTGGTCGTGCCTCAATGCTATCGTCAGGATCTGTTGCGCTTGTCACATGGGGGTTCGTGGTCCGGACACCTAGGAGTTAAGAAAACTAAGGACCGTCTCTTGCAAGAGTACTATTGGCCAGGGTGTTTTCGGGACGCAGACCAGTTCGTGAGGACATGTGACACTTGTCAGCGGGTGGGCAAACCAGGGGACAAATCGAGGGCGCCGTTGAAATTGGTACCTATCATTACGGAGCCTTTTAGACGGCTCGTTATTGATACTGTGGGACCTCTGCCGGTAACAGCCACGGGGTACAGACACATTTTGACTGTGATCTGCCCAGCGACAAAGTTCCCTGAAGCAGTGCCGCTTAAAGAACTCAGCTCAGTTGAGATAGTTAATGCACTACTGTCCATATTTGCGCGAGTTGGTTTTCCTGCGGAAATTCAATCAGATCAGGGCACAGTGTTTACTAGCGCTTTGACGACAACTTTTCTCGAAAGGTGTGGGGTAAAGCTGTTACACAGCTCAGTGTACCACCCACAGTCGAATTCCGTTGAGAAGCTCCACTCCGTCATGAAGCGCGTGTTGAGAGCCTTGTGTTTTGAACATCAAACTGACCGGGAGCTGTGTCTGCCTGGGGTGATGTTTGCTTTAAGGACCGCGCCGCATGCGGCTACGGGGTTTTCGCCAGCTGAACTGGTGTACGGTCGCTCGCTTCGATCTCCGCTTCGCATGCTTCGAGAATCGTGGGAAGGTAGGGGCGACGACCCAGTCGTGGTGGAGTACGTGCTTAAGCTCCTCGAACGCTTAAGAAGGGCACAGGAGTTGTCAGGTGAAGCAATGACAAAGGCCCAGCAGAGGGCCAAGGTTTATTATGATCGGACAGCCAGGGCCCGTCGTTTTGAGGTTGGCGATGAGGTCATGATATTGCGCACATCGCTAAACAACAAACTAGACGTGCAGTGGGAGGGCCCAGCACGAATTGTTCAGAAACTGTCGGACGTTAACTACGTGGTAAGTCTGCCAGGAAAGCGGAAAGCACAGCAAGTTTACCACTGTAATCTGCTCAAACCTTATAGACAACGGGAAGCAGTGGTGTGCATGATGATAAACGTTCCTGAAGAGCTTCCAGTCGAGCTTCCGGGACTAGGCTCAGTGACGAACAGGGAAGACACCGGTCAAGTCATTAGTGACCTTATCAGTAAAGCACCGCTGTCGCCCGAGCAGAAAACCGAACTACACCAGCTATTACAAGAGTTTCAAGGTCTGTTCTCTGAGAGGCCTGGTAGGACTTCGGTACTTACTCATGATATAGAACTTACCTCCCCAGAGCCAGTACGATCCAAGGCGTATCGGGTGTCACCCCGCCAGCGCGATATTATGGAGGCTGAGGTAAAGAAAATGCTACAGCTCGGTGTTATTGAGGCAGGTGAGAGTGATTATACCTCCCCTTTGATTTTAGTTGAGGTACCGGGCAAGGAACCTCGTCCTTGCGTCGACTACCGCAGGCTTAATTCCATCACTAAGGATCAAATTTATCCGATCCCTAACATCGAGGAGCGCCTTGAGAAAGTTAGTAGCGCTCAGTTTATTTCCACCCTAGATCTTGTCAGGGGTTATTGGCAGGTTCCACTTACAGAAGAGGCTAGTAGGTATGCGGCGTTCATTTCACCAATGGGAACATTCCGTCCTAAAGTGTTGAGTTTTGGTTTGAAGAACGCGCCATACTGTTTTTCAAGCCTCATGGATAAAGTGTTGCGGGGACAGCAAGAATTCGCTTTACCGTATCTAGACGACGTAGCGATATTCTCCGCATCCTGGTCGGAGCATATGACACACTTGCGGGCAGTGCTAACCCGCCTGCGCGAAGCGGGCTTGACAGTCAAGGCTCCTAAGTGCCAGATAGCACAGGCCGAGGTTGTCTACCTCGGTCACGTGATTGGTCAGGGTCGTCGCCGCCCCTCTGAAATAAAAGTGGCCGCTGTGCGAGACTTTCCGCAACCGCGCACAAAGACCGATATTCGGTCGTTCTTAGGTGTCGCCGGCTACTATCAGAGGTACATCCCTAGGTACTCTGATATCGCGGCTCCCCTGACGGATGCTCTAAGAAAGACAGAGCCTCAAACAGTCGTCTGGGACGAGACCAAGGAAAGAGCTTTTAGCGCCCTAAAGAGTGCCCTAACAAGCCAGCCTGTGCTACGATCGCCAGACTATACAAAAGGGTTCATTGTTCAGTGCGATGCTAGTGAGCGAGGCATGGGCGTTGTACTGTGCCAACGGGAAAATGGAGAAGTAGAACACCCCGTCCTGTATGCTAGTCGTAAGCTGACCAGTCGTGAGCAGGCGTATAGCGCCACCGAGAAAGAGTGTGCATGTCTCGTGTGGGCCGTTCAGAAATTGTCATGCTATCTAGCCGGCTCGAGGTTTATCATTGAGACGGATCACTGCCCTCTCCAATGGCTGCAGACCATCTCTCCCAAAAATGGCCGCCTCCTGCGCTGGAGCCTCGCTTTACAACAATATTCCTTTGAGGTACGTTACAAAAAGGGGAGTCTCAACGGTAACGCCGATGGCTTAAGTCGAAGCCCCTAACGTAGGAATCAGCCTCAAAATTGTTTGTTACTGATGTTTTTCTTCCTGAGGCAGGATTTTTTTTTAACATATTGCTTTTGTTTAGTGTTTCAAAGTGATGATATGCTTTCTAGTGCAATTTTTCAATTTGTGGACGCGTTCTGAGTGATGCTAGACTACTGTAAGGAACTAGGCAGTGGTCTAAAAAGGGGAAAGAGCCTGGCAGGGCTTAGTGAGGGTTGTGCCGTGCTTGCTGACTGAGCGGTTGAGTTTTCAGCGTAGTTCTAACGCTTGCCGGGAACGAGAACAAAAATGTGAACTCTCCCGAAGTCACTTTGCAGTGTCCCGTGCGAACCTGAACGAGAGAACGAGGCCTTCTCTGTGCGCTGCGCTCAAGAAACGTCAAGGGACGCCCGACTTCGGTTATGAGCATCATCGAGCGACATCCCTCCGGACAGCGGATGCAGTCCCCTGTCCATCGGGATCTCCTTCCCCCGGCGGGGCGGTCTGTTGCGTTTCGCCTGCGACACGTGGTTTTGCCGGCGCGACTGCGGCGGGCGGCAGACATTTTGGCCCGATCGTCGTCGCCGCAACACTCATCGCCAGGTGTTTCCAGGCGCGTCTGCGGCGATGCGACCGCCTAGGGATCCTCCTCGCATTCCAGTCATTGTGCCCGAAACAGGCGATGCCAAAGCAGGGATCTCATTCCAGTTATTGGGCCCGAAACAGGCGATGCCAAAGCAGGGATCTCGTTCCAGTCATTGTGCCCGAAACAGGCGATGCCAAAGCAGGGATCTCATTCCAGTTATTGGGCCCGAAACAGGCGATGCCAAAGCAGGGATCTCGTTCCAGTCATTGTGCCCGAAACAGGCGATGCCAAAGCAGGGACCAGCCTCTCATTACAGTCATTGTGTCCGACCGGCAGCGCCACGACAGGGTGCTACGAGATCGTGCGCAGCGCCACGACAGAGTGCTACGAGATCGTGCGCAGCGCCACGACAGAGTGCTACGAGATCGTGCGCAGCGCCACGACGGGGTGCTACGAGATCGTGCGCAGCGCCACGACAGTGTGCGTCACCATTAGCCCATTGTACATTCACGTGCTCGTCTTTTGAGGGGTTCCTTCTTGCCCTCAACTGCGAGAGTATAAAAACAGCTGCCCCCGGACGCCATAAGGAGGGCTCCGATTTCTTCAGTTGAGTGAAGTGCTCTCCCGTCTCTCTACTTCGGTCAAACCTGACCGCCAACTCTTTGCGATGTTAAAATAAACAAGTTGTTTCGTTGTTACCAGTCGACTCATGCTTTGCCGGGACCTTCGGATGCTTCCAGTTGTACCCCAGGCCGCCAGGCCAACGCTACCCTTGGGGCTTGCGACCCAGGTACAACCACGGGCGTCAGCGCCGAGTTCCCAACAGATCGTACCAGCAGTCAGATCCAAACAGGGCCCATGGAGGGTCCTCAGAAAAATAAATACAGGCAAGCCCAATGAGTCTTGGAGTGGAATGTTTCTTGAGAAAGTATATACTATTTCACGAAAGCGTTTAGGTGCCGCCATCTTGGGCTGTTAACGCTACTGTTTTCTGTCTTTTAACGACGAAGCGTACGTTGCTAGTCAATTAGCAAGTTCGAGAATAGTAGTATAAATGCGTCCACCGTTTCATGACCATGTTACGTCACTTCTAAGAAAACATAGAAATAGTTTGCCTAGCAGTCCAAGATTGCGGCGCCCATGAAGCCAATATAAAATCATATATATGACAGGTGATTGATTACAGTGTGACGGGGGATGGTTGGATACATCTCATAGTTTGACCAAGCTTTACGGCGAGCCTGATTCAAGGGCTCTTTAGATCTCACTGATATTAAGAGGCCATGATTGGAAACTTTGATGTGTAGGCTACCAGAAAACGATTCTAACAAACATGCTATTTACTTCAAGTAGAGTGCAAAAAACAAACACGCCATACCGCGGCTGTGAAGGTGGATTACCAGTCAAGCTGTTTTGCACACGACATAGAGGTGACACACAATTTAGATCAAAGGTATAAGCAAATTTTATTTCTGTTGAGCGGTACCGGCGGACATACCAAAGAAAGACCGAAACAGACGCAGAAATTTATTCTGGATCGGCGGAACACGAACCAACAAACACATTTTTTTTATATCACTGTGCCTTAGTCGGTGGTGTTAACGGGACCATGTTCGTATCAGCCGCTTCATTCTATGCTGAAGCTTATACGTGACATCACTTGGATGTGCATTTATTGCCCTGATCAGTGGTCATCGTGACTATAGTAGGCACACACATTCTCGCAGCAGCGCCCGTATTATATGCCTGCACAACAAGAAATGTGTCCGTCACGTGAGATAATGAATGTCTCGTACCCCCGTAAGCAAGAAAAAATATATATTTCACAGAGTACTCTGGTATTGAAGAGTATGTCAATCCACTGTCAATCCAATCCACTGAAAATGCATATCCAAGTGATCAGACGTAAAAGCTTTTTCATTGAAAGAAGCGATTTTCATCAAATTCGGGAGCTGTGTTCTTGCGCAGAAATATTTGTTGACGGACACGGCAAATCCACGGAACGCTGGCCATAAATAAGGCTATTATAATAATTACCATTCAGCCCATATAACCACAACGCCTCGTATCTTTTACGAAATAATCACATTCTTTCAGTCCCACAACTCCTTAAATATAACCTAGCTAGGTGCCTTTTTGTTCCGTCAAATCAATTATACACGATGCGGCAGCTTGATACCACAATCTTCTCTAATAGATACTAATATGAGCAGGTTTGCAATAAATAGCAATTTCATTTTACCCAAAATACCTGCTAATTATGGCAAGCAGTACATCCATTTTTCATCTATCGCATTTTGGAACACGCTACCATTGGATATAAAAAACTTTAAAATTCACGAATTCAATAAACAACTATTGAAGATAACATACGAACACAGCATAATTCGTTAACTCGAACGTATATGCAAGGCAAGGACATCAATGAGAAACCTAATCGCATGACAATGAAAATTAAATGAAGGCACCCTGAAAGAATCGTTGCTAGTATGAACCACTGTATTCGTCACGTCACTTACGCTGTTACTTTATTAGTAGTCAACTAGATTATGCTGCGTTGCTTTGTTTCATGACATTTATGCCCATGTAGTTCTTCAGTCACGCTATTCATACTATAAAACCTGTAATTCTTCCATGTTAACTATTTGTTGAAACTGCTGTAATTTACTTTTTAGTACGTTTACATTCTAAAGGTGGTCCCATTGTGGTCTTTGACTTCATGAACTCCTTCTGTATATTAACATCTTCTCAATGAAAACTAAATATGATTCTGATTCCGATAAAGAGCTTCGCTGTAATAAGTGATTCACAAGTATGCGTCAGGAAACTGAAAAGTGATACCAAGCCTACTACCGTCTATAGTGAGGGATTTTATATCTGCTTTGTGCTAATTGTAGCCGAAGCATTCTCAGTGAACTCAATACTACGTTCTGATAACACTTGATGCTTAGCATGCTTCTTGACCAGTAATAAGTAAGAGGGACATGCGTATAACCTAACTCAAGTGCAGTATACCCCCTCCCTTCTCGCAAGAAAATAAGGGTGAGCTCAAAGGCTTTCGGAGCATTACTCCAAACCTTTCCTCTCAACGTAGTGTTGATACCTCTGCCATACCCTACACGTGGCGTCGAGATAGAAGGTATTGGTTTTGTTACAGACTTTTTCCGAGAACAGAACCAGCTTGTGTAATATAAGGGTGCTCAGGGTTCGGCAATACTGTGGTTGAAAGTATACATGGTCATAAAATACGTTTCACTGGCGCCACATTTGAGCAAATGCACAGTTATCAGCAAAATGCTAACTGCCAACTTTTTGGTTGAGCAACATCATATAACGAATAGAGGGTTTGATTATCCATGGTTGTGACATTCGCGGGCCCATTTTTCGGTTACATGAAACAATACAGTGTGACATGTGCCAGTAGCGTCCTCGAATGTTTTCTTGTTGTTGAGGTTTCTTGCGTGTTCATGACCACATTGGATCCAATGTGGTCATTACCTCAGGAACCCTTATAAGTTCTTTATTATGAAGGCCTCTTGCGGTTTACTTTCTTTAACGGCAGCTTTGGCTGGTTAATTGCTCAATGGGCAATTAAATCCGTTGTGAGGAGAACCAAGGCCGCAGACAACTGTATGCGCACTCATCGTTGCCGTTATGCGACAATGGAAATGTAGACGTTTTAAGAAAGCGCAAATTTGCCTTCATGTTAACTAGTCGAGCAAGCTGTCAAAGGTCTCTCGCGGCAGGTAGTGAAATGCCGTGCAATTCAAGAGCTCCCAGTACGTGGCTACCGTGATGAAAGCGCGTGTCTCAAAGCACCAAACCCACGTCCCATTGTGCCCCCCCCCCCCCCCCGTTTGACAGCGCGAAAAGTAGGGGTCGCTTTCACAAATTCTCGGGTTTGCTACCATTCCTCGGGTTTGCTAAACCGTTTGCGTTGAATGGCAAGGGATCAGAAGCAAGGAGAAAGTTCATGTCAACAAGGGACTGAGACAGGAGTGCCCTTTATCCCCGCTGCTGTTTATGATGTACATGGTGAGGAGGGATCGGGCGCTAGAAGGAAGTAATTTTGGCGTTTAATCTCTAATACAAACAGACGGGTACATTAGTTGAGCAGTAGCTCCCAGGTTTATTTTTTGCGGATGACGTTGTGTTGCTAGCTAACAAGCAAAGTGATTTGCAACGTCTGGCTGATATCTGTGGACAGGAAGGCAACAGGTTTTAGGTTTTAAATTTAGCGTTAGAAAATCCGGTGTTATGGTATTCAATGAAAACAGTGAACAGACAGTGGATATACAGGGCCAGGAAGTAAATACCTTGGTATATGGATAAACGAGGGCAATAGATATATGGAAAGACAGGAAAAAACAATAACAGTGAAGGGGAAGAGAAATGCAGCCATAATGAAGCACTGAGCGCTATGTGGATACAATAGGTAGGAGGTCCTCCGAGGTATGTGGAAAGGTGTAATGGTTCCAGGACTTACTTTTGGAAATGCGTTTGCTTGCTTTAAATCGGGGGTACAGGGGGACTCGATGGGAACCAAAGGTCAGTGGGTCGCCTCGCATTGCGCGCTCACGGGAAGACTACAAATGAAGCTGTGCAGGGTGATATACGATGGAATAGTTTTGAAGTGAGGGAAGCTCGCAGTAAAATTGAGTATGAAGAACGCCTGAGGAATATGGAAGAAAGTAAATGGGCTGGGAGAGTGTTCAGGTATCTGTACAGGAAAAACATTGATTCACAGTGGAGAAAAAGAACTAGGAAACATACCAGCAAGTATGTGGCCTGTAGGGTGAGCAACACAGCAACAAAGACGGTCAAGCGGAAAGTCATAGAGGCTGAAATAATCTCATGCATGGGTGGCGGCAATGGAAATGAAATCGAAATGAAAAAACGAAATAAAGAAAGAACCAAATTATGATAACTCAGAGGGAAGCTCATTACTTTTTGCAGCGAGATCGGGATGCCTTAGAACATGCACATTAAAGCGAGATATAAGAAGGAACAGGAAGCATGTGCTTGCTGCGGTAAAGCTAGGGAAACGACGGAGAATGTTTTATTAGAATGTGAAGACGTCTACCCAGCGGGCGATTTAGGCACCACTGGCCTCCTTGAAGCCCTTGGTTTCAGCGGGAGCAGTGGAAAAGTAAACATGTCCGCAATAGGCATTAGTAAGAGGCGCTTGGAGGATTGGTGGACGAAAAGTAGGGAAACGACAAAAAACGGAGACGTACAAAAGCACAGTTAGCAATAGGGGATCAGAAAATTTGGGTGTGGGAGTTTATAGTGTTTTTTTTTTTAACTTAGGTAGGACATTAGGCAGTATAATAGCAAGAGCTTGGTGGCGCATCCCACCGCCCCGTTCCAAAGGGGACGCTCAAAACATCCATCCATCCATCCTTGTGTCAGAAGAGTGACATGACCTTTGACCAGTAGCTTTCATGTACTGCCTCGCTTATCGGTGAGTGTACCGATAATCTTACAATCAAAACTGTGACTCATTGCAGCTGCAGTAGTTAAAGCGCTGCGTTCCTGATAAAGTACTCGCGCAGACATCAATGAGTCGTAAATTATTCACCGTAACGTTCATCACGTCCAGGAATTTCGGACATTGCCTCTTCGGCTATATGCCGTACTTTACCGCCGCGTTTCAGCGTAACTGAATGGGCCGTGTTTTCAGATGCTGATGTTTCAGAAGGCCGCTCGAATTCCGACAACTTTCAGTTATCGGTGTCGAGATGGTAACCGTATCGTTTTAACAACATGCGTATTAACTTTGACATGACGAATGTTACGCGGTGGACCACTTACGAATCATTCTCGTCGGCCAATATTTTATCGGGAACGTTGCTCCTTGACTGTCGAAACTCCGATGAGGCCCATCTGTTTCTCGCTATCTATTTGTGGTTTAAGATTATCGCTACACCTACCGATAAAGGAGGAAGCACATGAAAGCTTTTTTGTCGAAGGTCATGCGAGTCTTCTTAACCCTGATAATTTGTGAAAGGGACCTCTGCATCTATAGGGCTGTCCAAGGGGGGGGGGGGGGGAGGGGGGGGCACGGTGGAGCGAAGATTTCACGCTTTGACACAAAGGCGTTCGTCACGGCCGCTGCGCATTGCACAATGGCTAATAGCTGTAAATTTAAATATATTTTACCCAAAAAAAGAAATATTCTTTGAATGCTCTACGACCAAACCTGTTAAAGGAAAAAAAAACTAATATCTTCGTGTCTTCTCGATCTCCAGCCTATAGAACGAGTCAGAACCAAACTAGAAACGTTCTAAAGTAGTATAATTTCATAATTAACTATAAAATGCCATTTTAGTTATTTTCCTTTCGTACATGACCTTTCTTTTTTAAGTCATGTGCAATCCGCTGTCCGAGGTATGGCTTTGATATCCTGCGCCGTATTCAAGAAGGCGGCCTTTCCAGTGAACGCAAGGCTTCACTACTCCGTTTCTTCTTTCGCAAATCTTAAAAGGTGAGTGGTTTTCTTGTGAAGTACATTACAAAGAGTGCAGGACGTACTCTTTTATCCGATGCTTTCCACTTGTTCATGATAAAGAACAAGACTGCAATGCCCGTAAGTAAAATTCAATCGGACAATGATAATATTTAGTAACTACGTGTCTTTGTGCAATCACGTGTGATCTGGGTTTAAATTTTACCTTTCTTTGTTATAGCATACGTAAGAGCTAGCTAGTGTGTTTGACAAATGTCTTATTTGTTCTCGTCTTTTCGGGATTTATTTGGCTTTGCGGTGGCGACGACAAAGCGAGAAAAACGACAGTTATTCCTGGAAGTGAACTCGTATTTCTCGTGTCATTGTTCATCTACTTATTCCTTGACTGTTTACATAATTGCCTAGCTTATTTGATTACGTCCCTCTCCGAGCACCGAGTTATGTCGGGCGCTTAAACTATCCGCTCCACGCCGCGATAGCCGAGCGATTTGGCACGGCGCCAACTGTGCCGATGACGTCATGCGCAGTGCCACTCAAGTAATCCATCATCCGCCGTGTCAGCTGCGCCCCTGACTGCATTCATGACTCTGTGCCAACTTTTATGGCCGAGCAGTGATACAACGGCATCGCAGATCTTCAAAGTTAGTAATGTATACATTCACTTGTAAAAAAGCGTACGCCAGTTTTAAAAAATAATAGAGTTTAACGTGCCAAAATCACGATCTGTTTATGACGCATGCCATCGAAATAATTTGGACCACCGGGGGTTCTTTAACGCGCACGTTAATCTAAGTACATGGGTAAAAAGATGGATAGGGAGGCTAGTTGGCAATGCATTATTAGAAAAACTTAGAACGCTATAAACACACAGGGCCGTATATACAGACCGAAAATCTCAGCCATTTACGACATCTCTATTCTGGTTCCCGAGCACTGCAAACACCGATGACAGGCATTTCAAGGGCTTTGCTCGCATACTTTCAGGCGCCGACGAGTGCCAAAAACAATTCGGCCGGCTCGTGGAATATATAGGAAACGCGACGTCTTTCGAGAGGGGAGAAGGCAACATCCCGCGACCACGAGAAGGGAAGCAGGCCACCGACAGAGATTAGGGGCGCTTTCCGGCTGCGTCCGCTTACCGCGGCCTTTGTGTGCACAGCGTCTGCTGATCTTCCTTCCGCTTGTGATGGGACAGGTCACGGAGTCGAAACAAAACCGGTATCAGCGGTGCACACAACAATAATTTTGTATGCACGTGCGCGTGGTCCGGCGTAGCTAGCTCACAGAAGCACTGCGACTTGTTCGAGCAGTCGGGCCTCGCTATACCCCGCTATTCTACGCGACCTGATAGTGCCGGTGACAAACATTTCTCGATGAAGTCACACCACAAAGGGTCTCTTTTTCCATCTATCTATCTATCTATCTATCTATCTATCTATCTATCTATCTATCTATCTATCTATCTATCTATCTATCTATCTATCTATCTATCTATCTATCTATCTATCTATCTATCTATCTATCTATCTATCTATCTATCTATCTATCTATCTTTACCATTTAAAGCCATGACCATTCCTTTGTCGGGCTCGTACTTGGCAGAATGCTACTAAAAGAAAATAAGGTATGCAATGGAAATAAAAAGAAACAAAACTATCTCGCGACCAACGTCACTCAAGGTTACGTCTGTTTCTGTCTCAATCTGTCTTTATTAACACAAGTGTTGTGCTCCACCGAGGTAGTGAGCAATGCAGTGAGCAGGCCATCTACCGAGACGGTTTTCATAGCAACGGCCCACACTCACATGTCAGCTTCGTCAAAAGCGGCCGTGACGAAATACTCACCACGCCTGCAGCCACCATCAGCAGCACTGACAATTTTACATGGAGAAAAGTTCGACTGAGCCATTCTGGAAAGTATCAGCGCGGAGAAGGCCACCACGCGTAGCTACAAAACAACAATGGTGCCCCGCAGAACTCGTCCTAAAACGAAGGGCGCTGGGGGCATTCTCCCTCAACTACCGCATGTCACCTTTGAACGTATTGCAGAATCTGACGACGAACTTGCCTTTAGGAAAAGATGTGACTTTTCGGTGGGGTCCTTTTGACAAATTTTGGCCTACTTAAACTGTGCATGCTGAAGTCGGGTGTTTGTATAGGTTTTTGCGTGGCGTCATGTTTATTTTTTTTTCATGGCGCGGTGGATGGGTGTAGAAAAAAAAACGTTCCCAGAAAAAAATGACCCCGGAAGATACGTCCCCTCGGAATGGCTTTCTAATGAAAAAAAAGAAAGAAAGCCCCGAGGGAAAAATTAACCTCAGAACGAATTCCCTGCGAACTCACTTGACAAACAACTCTTCTTTGTTCGACACTTGGCTTAGGCTTGTGGAGGTTTAGCGCCCCAAATCGACTCGGTCTATGAGGGGTGCCGCAGGGGAGGGCTTCGGATAATTTTCGTCCGCCTTGGGTTCTTTAGCATGCACC
>NC_134573.1:100478169-100555669 GCF_050947875.1 Dermacentor variabilis
GTTAAATACTCTCGCTATCAATTCCTGGCCACCAATAAACCTCATCACTAATGATGATTGAGCTGTTCGAACTCTTCATTAAGCTAAGGAATCCAGTTAATAATGCATTGCAAGATCCCCCGTACTAATTCGTAAACGCCATCACTAATACTGCTCTGACCACTGTGAAAAGCGGATTAAGCGTCTACATCCTCTGCAACTTCATGCGTAGCATCCCTCTGATAATTCAAGTGCACGAAACGACTCACACTATAACAAAGACAGGCCTTCGAAATCTCTGGCGGCTACGGACGTGCGCCACCACGGTTCTCAGAAATGCACGCCTGCTGCCGCGTAAGTGGCGACGTCCGCGCTGGCCATTTCACTTGGGGCGGCGTTTTGCGAACTGCAGCCTGAACAACAAGGACTACGAGTTTCTCGGTTTCTCGGGGCTCCACGGCAAAACGTCCTTTCCCCATGTGGTGGGCCCATGGAGGTTGCATTCCTTGCCGCAGGAAATTCGATCCCTTGCCAAAGTATCTTCCATTCCTTGCCGGAGTCACTCCGTAAAATAAGTTACCACATTTATAGTTGCCACATATTGTGCGCCTAGCCATGTTTCCACCACCTACAAAACCGGCATTGAAACTTAGTAGATGACCGAAGGAGGCTGGCCCTCGACGTATGGAGCCAATTCAGAGGCCGTGCCGTGAAGACGCGCACCCCTCCCCCCCTTCCAAAACTGAACAATTTTTCATCTTGAAGGTAAGAAACGATAGTGCCGAAGAAACGGTGGGGCCGCGTATCATGCACCTTTGGAAGCCCGCATAACGTCCCTAGAACGATGCTAGGTTCCTAGACAGCGAAATCTCCTTGTTCTCGGAATTCTTTGCCTATTGGTGCTGTTGGTGGTCTTTAGGAACTTCATCAAGTTTGCGTTGTGTACGTTTGACTGCATCTAAAGTCTTTCCCACCAGCTTTCTCACTGGGTACGTACTACTGCCTATGGGCCGTTCTTCAATAAACCTCTTTTACGCCAACTTAGACCACTGGGAACGTGCCGCTAAATGTGTCGTCCTCTTCAACGAACTTATTGTAAAATAGGTTCAGCATGGGAGGATGACAAAATACACGCTGTCTCTATAATGGCGGGCTAGAAGAAGAGCGTGCAGCCTACGCGCTTCATCGTCTTTCATGCCGCCCACCTTTACGCGCGCCTACCTGTGGTGTGGAATCCCCACGTCGCCGTGTGAATTGCCCCCATGCGAAGCGCGACCGTCTCGGTCGCGCCAAAATGTTATTTCAACGGAGTTGAGGGCAACAAATAGAGCTCCTGAGGTGCATTGATGACGTTTGCATACCCGCATAGTACGGCTTCATGCGCACTACATTGAATACTTCAGCTCGAAGACGACGATGGTTCGAAGCGGTCAGAACTGTAGGGGACGATTGCGTAGGTGACGTCATTGAGGAGGCCGTTCCTTTGTAGGGACCGAAATAATGACGCAGCAGCTTTTCCGAGGGTTCACGGTGACGCATGGGCGTCCAGATCCACGCGCAGTCTCCGGGATTGTAATGGATATCGCGTTGACTTTGGTTGTACCAAAGGGTGTCTTCACTCTGGTGGCTCCGGATACGATGCCGAACAAGCTGGTCCCGCATTCTCAAACGTTCGCCTTCCGCGAAACTATCGCCTTGGCCACGCCTCCGCCAACAGCGCATGCTGATTGGCGGTTTAAATTTAGCAAAACCAGAAAATAAACAGCGCCATCTAGTAGCACCGGCCTACGTCATTCTAATGTCAGGGTGTCGATGGGTGCTCTCGTTATATACTGAATAAACGAACACGTCTTTTGGCGTCTTTTGGCGTTCGGTTGATAGTGGAGTGTAGTAGAGATAAGCTAGGTGGTAGTTTATAGTAGTCTTTTTTGGTGGCGTCTTACACGCGTTGTTTCGCGGTGATATTTGTTGAATAATTTAAAATAAAACATTTCACACTTCCTTATTTATTTTACCTAAAATGATCGTAACCAACCGTGGTCAGTGCGGAGAACCCGTACTGCGGCCACTACACTCGAAAACCACACACCCGAGCCGCTCTGCACTCGCACGGTGCGTTCTTTCATGCGATGTGAAGCGTTCGACAGCGCGTGCTGGTAGTGCACGCTGACGTCACGGGTAAGCAGTCGCTTCATTTATTGAATGTGACTATCGCGGTGGTGAAATTATAGCGGAAGGTGAACGTTTCAGAATACGGCCCCATTGCTTCTCCCGCTCTTTGCAAGAATGCTTTCACCTGTTCGCTGGTCGGACTATCATCAGCAGCAGTTTTGTAGAAACCTGCGAATGACCACACAGCAAGAGCGGTCGATGAGCAAACTTGGCGTTTTAAAGGTACAACAGTGACGATGACGATAGCAGGTGAGTGAGGAAGTTTCTGTGCACTCCCCGCCGCGACATGAAAGGTTATTTTCGTGTCTTTGGCAAAGAGGCACTCCAGTTACACCATATGAAAACGATCGCGAAGTTCCAGTAGGCCAAACAAAGTGAAGGAAACCTCGAACGGGTGGTGTTGTTGACTGGTTCGTGTACATTCGCCTTGTCATAGGTATTCACCAGGATCTGAGCTTTGCTTTTATTGTCTTGCCGTCAGACTGATAAATGCCCTATCCGTGATCAGCTCGGCCTCCCTGTCACAGCTCGGTGTCAGTGGATTGGTGTGGACAGTCACTGCTCTTCCAGGTGAATCTATGTGTGGGTTCGTCGTCAGTCGGTCTTAGGGGATGTGCAGTCGTCAATTAATACAGCTCCCGGGTATCCCCGCACCATTTTGTAGAAAACCGCGAAGGACCACACAGGAATAGCGGTCGATGACCAATGATGGTGTTTTAATGGAACAGTGACGATGACGATGATGATAGCTGGTGAGCGAGGAAGAAGTTTCTACACACAGGTAGCATGGCGTGAAGCGTTGACTTGGTGCCCGTATGCAAGTTCTAATGGCGTAAACTGTGAACGGCAGCAGTGTTATAGGCGAAGTTCACATAAGGCAGAATCTCGTCTCACGTTTTTGCTCTGCGTTCATACGTATGAAGAGCAAATCAGTCAGCGTTATGTTCAGGCGTTTCGGTAATTATTTTGTTTGAGGAAGATACACAGTGCTTTTGAGGTGAAAGCTATGCGTCAACCGGAGAACGTCCCGCATCGGTTCGTCTGTGCACACATATGCGTATAGATATCTGGCGTAAGTTTATTCCACCAAGGTATACGCTTGGTGCGTGCATCTAATTGTCGTACAGAAATGCCCCTCACGAAACCAGCTCCTAGGTGCCTAGGGACAGAATCATTTAGAGACCTTTGAGAAGCTGTGATGGTGGCGCACTTGTCGCTGTGTCGTTAAGGTCCGTAGATTAAAAAAAAATTACAGGGTCTCTTAATATCTGTCTTAAGAGGTGAACGCCGAGCGCCTACTCTTCCACCTCTTATCATTCGCCCCTTTCTCATTGCCTCTTCTCTTTCTATTCTTTCTTTTAGTCATTACTGCTCATTGCTAAGCATCTTTAGTCATTTGTAATCAATTGTGGTCATTACAAGCCGTCGTTAGAGATGTTGGTCATATCCTAGTCATTAGTAATCATTACTGGTCCTTACTAAGCAGTTTTAGTCATTTCTAATAAATTGTAGTCGTTACAATTTGTCGTTAGACATATTGGTCATTTCGTAGTAATTAGTAGTCGTTACAAGTCATTTCAATCATTATTAGTCATTACTACTCACTACTAAGCATTTAAAGTCATTTGTAATCAATTGTGGACCTTACAAGCCGATGTTAGACATGCTGGTTATATCCTAGTTATCGGTAGTCATTACGAGTTCTTTCAGTAATTATTCGTATTTACTGGTCATTACTTAGCATTTTTAGTCATTTCTAATCAATCGTAGTGGTTACAAGTTGTCGTTAGACATATTGGTCATTACCAGTCATTCCAAGTCATTTCAGTCATTATCAGTAAAGTCATTACTGCTCCCTAGTAAGTATTTTAGTCATTTGTACTCAGTTGTGGTCATTACAAGCCGTCGTTAGACATATTGGTCATTTCGTAATCATGAGTAGTCATTACAAGTCATTAGTAGTCATTTTAGTCATTACTACTCATTACTATACATTTCTAGTCATTTCTAATCGTGCTCATGACAAGCCGTCGTTAGATATATTAGTCTTCTCGGAGTAATTAGTAGTCATTACAAGCCTTTAGTAGTCATTATTAGTCATTACTAGTCGTTATTAACCTCCAGCAATCTCTGTTATAATGTCACCGTTCACTGACTGTCACTATCAATCATTTTTCATTATTTAATCTGTCTTTAATCTGTCTTCATATGGCGTGATGACGCTTCGGCGGGCACTCCGGCGGTCAGGTCTGCTGGCACAATCTTCACCTTGGTACCCTTCACCTGGCACCCCAAAACTCTTGGTACCCATTCTGTCACCCTAATGGTCCAACGGTTATCTAATCTGCGCATTACATGACCTGCCCAGCGCCATTTTCTTTCTGTTAATGTCTATTAGAATATCGTCTGTACCCGTTTCCTCTCTGATCCAAACCGCTCTCTTTCTGTCTCTTAAAGTTATGCCTAGCATTATTCGTTCCATCGCGCGGTCCTTAACTTGTTCTCAAGATTCTTTGTCAGTCTCCACGTCTCTGCCCCATATGTCAGCACCGGTAAAATGCCCTGATTGTGTACCTTCCTCTTCAATGATAACGGTAAGCTCCTAGTCAGGAGCTCACGATGTCTGCCGTATGCGATCGAACCAATTTTTATTCTTTTGTGAATTTCCTTCTCATGGTCAGGGTTCCTTGCGATTAGTTGACCAAAGTAAACATAGTCTCTCACAGACGCTGTAGGCTGACTTGTGATCTTGAATTCTTGTTTCCTTTCCCGGTTATTTTTTATTATCTTTGTCTTTTGCATATTATTCTTCACCCCCACTCTTACACTCTCCCTGTCAAGGTCCTCAATCATTTGTTGTAACTCGTCCGTAGTGTTGCTGAATAGAACAATGTCATCGGCAAACCAAAAGTTGCTGATGTATTGGCCGTCGATCCTTACTCCTAAACCTTCCCAGTTTAATAGCTTGAATACTTCTTCCAATCACACAGTGTATAGCATCGCAGAGATTGTGTCTCCTTGTCCTGACCCCTTTCTTTATAGGTATCTTCCTACTCTTCTGGTTTAGAATTAAGGTGGCTGTGGAATCTCTGTAGGTATTTTCCAGGGTATTTACGTTAGTGGTCTGTATACCTTCATTACGTAATGTCTCTATGACTGCTGGTATCTCTACTGAATCAAATGCTTTTTCGTAATCTATGAAAGCCATATAAAGAGGCTTACTGTACTCTGCGGATTTTTGATAACCTGATTTATGACATGGATGTTATACATTGTAGAGAATCCTTTCCTGAAGCCCGCCTGTTCCCTTGTTTGATTAAAGTCCTGTGTTGTTCTTATTCTATTGGAGATTATTTTGGCAAATATTTTATATAGTACTGGGAGTAAGCTAATGGGCCTATAATTTTTGAATTCTTTAACATCTCCCTTTCTGTGGATTAGTATAATGTTCGCATTCTTCCAGTTTTCTGGGACCCTTGCATTGATAGACACTTCGTGTAGAGAGCCGCCAGTTTTCCAAGCATTATGTCTCCTCCATCTTTGATTACATCGACTGTTATTCCAATCTCTCCTGCCGCTTTTCCCCGTTTCATGCTTTGCAAGGCCCTTCTGACCTCACCTCTAGTTATAGGAGTTTCTATGTACTGTTCTTTATTGTTTCGAATGCTCCGGAGTCCTCTGAGTACTGTACAGGTCAGTATAGAATTCTTCCGCTGCTTTTACTATATCTTCGAGATTGCTGATGATATTACCCTGCTTATATTTCATTGCATAAATGTTGGCTTGTCCTATGCCAAGTTTCTTTCTCACTGGTTTCAGGCTGCGTCAATTCTTTTGCGGCTTCTTCAGTCCTTCTCACGTTATAGTTTCGAATATCACTTATCTTCGCCTTGTTGACTACTTTTGACAGTTCCGCGAATTCTCTCCTATCTCTTGAGTTGGTCACTTTCATGTCTTGTCGTTTCTTTATTAGGTCCTTTCTTATTTGTGAGAGCTTGCCTACCGGTTGCCTTGCCTCCCACTTCAATTGCTGCCTCTGAAGCTAACCTAGTTACGGTTTCATTCATTACCTCTATGTCATCATCATTTCTCTGTTCTAAGGCTGCATATTTGTTTGCAAGTACCAGCCTGAATTTGTCTGCTTTTACCCTTACTGCCTCTAGGTCGACCTGTTGCTTCTTGAGCAATTTTGCCTTTTCTCTCTTCAAATTGAGATGAATCTTAGCCCTCACTAACCTATGATCCCTGCACTTTACTCTACCTATCACTTATACATCCTGCACTATGCTGGGATCAGCAGAAAGTATGAAGTCAATTTCATTTCTTGTTTCACCATTAGGGATTTTCCAGGTCCACTTTCTGTTGCTACGCTTTCTGAAAAAAGGTGTTCATTGTTCGAAGCTTATTCTTTTCTGTGAATTCTACCAGCATCTCTCCTCTAGCGTTCCAAGAATCGACGCCGTAGTTTCCAATTGCTTGTTCACCAGCCTGCTTTCCTCGCCCCCTTTTGCATTGAAGTCGCGTATTACTACAGTAACCTGAGTTTGCACTTTTCTCATCGCTAATTCAACTTCTTCATAAAACTGACCTAATTCCTCATCGTAGTGACTGGATGTTGGGACGTAGGCTTGTAATATCTTTAATCTGTACCTTTTATTGAGTTTGATTACAACTACTGCTACCCTCTCGTTAATGCTGAAGAAGTCATCAATGTTGCCCGCTGTGTCCTTATGGACTAGGAATCCTACCCCGCATAGCTTCTTATCAGGGAGATCTCTATAGCAGAGGACATGGCCGTCACTTAGCAATGTGCAAGCCCCGCCAGTTCTTTTAATGTCTGGTAGTTCCTCGAAGAGTCCTGCTAAGCTAGCCTCACTAGAGAGGGTTCGGGTGTTAAACGTTGCAAGGGTCAGTTTCCATGGGCGGCCTGTCCGGACCCAGATATTCTTAGCACTCTCTGCTGTGTTACAAGTCTGACCGCCGCCTTGGTCAGGTGCTTCGCAGCTGCTGGGGAGTGCGGGCCATTGGTTCGTTGAAGATGTCATCAGTGAGGTTGTGGACGAATACTGCACCAGGGAGGCATATTCCTGTTCTGATGAGGGAATGACTTTGTTGAAGCTTAGTGGGCCTTCTTAATATGGTTGTACCTGGATTAGTATAGCCCCACTCGCTCTCGGCATCTTTCGCCGCTGTCAGGCGTCACTCCAAGCCTGCAGATGTAGTGCACTGGAGAATCTCGAAAAAATTGGAAGTGGCTTAGCTCGGTTATGCCAGGATATGCGTAGCGAAAGCTAAGGCTAAGTTAGCCTTGATTAATCTTGATCGCAAGTCAAGGTTAGTCTGGTTGTCTAGCTATGTTGCGGCGTTTAGCCACTCGTTCGGCGCGCTGTTCGTCTATTTCCTGGGTGACTCGTTTCCTCTTCATATCGTTCCGATGTCCATTCCAGGCTTCCTCCTGCTTATCAGAATTGTCGCCGTCCATACTGCCGCCTCAACTGTGGTTGCGGCGCACGCGAGCTCTCCTTTTCAATCCTCCGACATTTTATCAGGCATGCGACGCAGTTGGTGAAGCGAGCGGAGGCGAGCGCAACGACGAGCGCGGTGTGGGGTCATACCAAACGGCGGCGACGGAAAGGCGCGGCGCTGCGCAGCGGCGGAACACCTGCGGCTCGGTGCTACTAGTGGCGCATGCGCAGTAGTGACTAGGGAGCGTGAGAGAGAGAGAGAAATATCCGCGGCGAGGCGCGCGTTGTGACGTCATGTGTCTCCTCGGAGCACCGCCACCGCGAAATCACAAGTTCGCGGCCAGTAAAGCTTTCGCTTTAAAACAACCCCGCTCCGGGGGGACGGGGGGGGGGATGCTAGAGAGATTTGAACTTCCGACTACCGCAACCGCGCATTCGACATAGCTCAGTAAGATAATTCCGCAGGCGGCTAGGCTACCTTGTCGCCGAAAAGTACGGCCCAGATGGCCCTATATGCCTTGGAGATCCGCTGATTTGTCCGCACTTTGAGGGATCGTCATAGGTTGCACGATATATAGTGTGAATGCTCCGTGGTCCTAACCTCTTGTTTCCCGAATCTCACGCATGCACGCGGTCTTGAACGCGCCTAGGTACACGATATATTTCCGCTGAACTTGAACAGCACTTAACACGCGTGTGTAAAAATAAAAAAAGGGGTAAAGTTTTACATATCTTACATGTCTCGAAGAAGAGAACACACTCTCAAAGTAAAGGACTTTTCTTTTAAAGGTGACGTCATGCGCTATTGATTTTTTTGTTAGATCTATACGAGAGTGGAATGATGTTCCGCCTATGATTGATATCCATCGTCTGTATTGATGATTTTTACCGTGCTTTGTGTTATTAGTTTAATTGTTATTGGTCTCAAATATGAAGCTTATTTTTATGTATCCCCTGCTGTAATTTCTGGAAAGGCGAAGCAGGTATCAAATAAATAAAAACACATACAGTGCAAGACGCGCGTGGACGATGTTATCATGTTTGGACTTTATACGGAACATAATGGCGACGGCGACGGCAAAAATCCGCTTGGAGTGTCCACATAATTGATATCGCAGTAAAACAAAATGATATTCGCAAGAATGATAGCCAGCAGAAGGAACAGCATGAACAGCCACAGGCACTTGGAGATAATCAACAGCAAGAAGAGGAAATGAGGGGTTCGCAAGCGGATCGGAAACGCCGTTATAAGGCGGCACCCGATAAAAAGAAAAGTGGTCATGTTGCCATTGATGAAGGAATGAAGATGATTTCGCCACTTCACAAAGACATGTGGTCTTCAGCACACAGATACCTAGCTCAGGCTCGAATCGAGAAGAGAAAGAAAGCAAATGACCGAGATGAAGAATGAGCAGCTATGGCGATGCTGGAACATCGAGCAATTCATATAGAAGGAGAAGCAGGTTCCCAGCCTCCAGAGAAAAAAAGGCAGGCTGTTTGACTCACAGAAATAAAATTGCACAGAACGCAGCAAAAGGGCCCTGTGATTTGATGATTCGAATTGTAATTGGAGCGTAATTGTAACTGTAATTGGAGCAGGATAGACACGATCGGCAGCAATATATACTACAGAAATTCTGCGAATAGCCTACTAATGCGTAATAATTCTTTGGCTGCGAAAAAAGCGAAGCGTAGACATGCACAAGCTAGGAACATAAGCAAGCAAAAGCGAAGTAAGACCCGAGCCACTGGATGCTTAAGCATTACCAGGCAATTCTCAGAATTTGCGTAGCATCTTTCGACATCAGCTTTCGATATCACATGTCTTCTTCCCCATCAAACTTTGATAATAAGGCTCAAATGCGTGCTCTATCATTCCAACATCATTAGTGACTTCCACTTGATACCTTATTTCTGTTATTTCTTTGGAAAGCGCATGTTTCTTCTCGTCGCTTATTGCTCGCTTGGTAGGCCGTCTCTCCTATTCATAAACTCTCGGCCCCTGCCCTTAAGACCGCATCTCTGTACTTTTCTTCATCCATTACTTCGAGGCCAGACTTTGATTTCTTTCGAAAATAACGCAGGCGAAGAGCTTTCTGCGCGGAGCATCTATTTTAACCTAAGATACAATTCCTCTTCCCGATTTTTTTTTATGTTAGACTGCGCATGTTCTTTCAGTTGCGGTGAATGTAATGTCTCTTTTGAGGAGTTCCCTTTCTGCAAGGAAGAACTCTGACGTAGTTGTGCTGAGCAAATTTCCGAGCTTTTCTTGCACTACTTTTTAGAAAACATCTTCCAAAAGCTTATCATTTAGCTCCCATAAGTCCCAGTTGAATTTTGATGTTTTTTTTTCTTTCCTCTGGTTCACATAACCAGGCAATGATCGCTAAAACTAACATGCAACACATGATAATTTGAAAATAAGGGTACAAAGGTACTAATAGAGCATAAATTTTGTAACAAATTCTAATTCTGTAAATTCTATTTAACACTCACCTTAGTAGTGCGTATACATGGAATCATTTTCGCTTGACAACTCATAACCAAAGTCTTCAAGGTCTTGTTCCCTTACAATCGAACTTAAAAGCACGGCACTTTTATCACAAACACTGGCCAAATCAGATTTATCTTCCGGAAAGCAAACACAATTAAAACCACACCGTAAGATGACCATGCCTTTCACAATTAAAGTACTGCTTAACATCCCCAAAAAAGACTTCCTGCTCCCGTGCAACGTTCGCAGCATAGACACATATTATTCTCCAAGGCATCTCTGAAAAAGTAAAATCACAGAGGACTATTCTACCATCCTCGCATGACGTGACCGCTTCAACTACAGCCACGCCGCGTGACATACACAAGCGGTATATCTGGGGCTAAAAACGTTAACCGTTTGCTCCGTGTATTCATCAATCGCCATCTTTCGTTTCCCGCTTAGTCCTCGCACGTTCAACGTCGCGACACAAAGCCCACTCGAAAGGTTAGCTGCCACTTAAGGAAAAGAGAATCATAGTGACAGAAGGCTGGTTGACCTTTTGTCAACACATCCTCGCACCCGCCACTTGTCCCTGGTGATGTCAGTCACCTTCCTAAAAAGCGACAAAGCATTGCGAACGTAGTCGTCAGGTGCATCGTGAAGAAGCCGGAAGAGCTGGACATGGACGCCTCGGTCACACGGTCCGACGACCGCACAGCGGCGGTCCATGACAACAAAAGCGTCTGCAGCGAGAATCTTCTTTTTTCCTTCTTCGTCCTTGAAAGTCACCGCCCACAGATGGTTCATTTGAGATGCACCCAGTGCAACCACTTCCGGCATGAGAGACGGTCGTATAAGAGCGTCTCGAACACGTTCCACTCTGTGAGGCCTCGCCTTAACTTGACCATGTCATAAAACTGTGTGCAGAGCGGACGCACCTGTTGGCAGTGATGGCAAAGTCAGTTGGTAGTACAGGCCTGGCTTTACTGTTGATCTGATACCGCGGCCCTGTCGGGCCGCTAAATCCGCTCCTTGCGAGCACATGCTACGCACGACCGTTCACCGCGGATGCATGAAAGCAACTGCGCTACTGTCGGTTCATCATACGCTCTCTTAAAAGTGGGACTTTAAAGACGCATCATGAATGCGTCCCCTCCATCCGGAGGAAGTAAAGGGTGCGATTGCATGTTCGCTCGCCTCGCGCCCGCCCTTTTCCGACACTTCGGGCCCAGCAGTGAGATGGGGAGGCCGCGCTTGTTTCGTTCTGCCGAAGAGCAGGCAGCGTTGAAGCAACGGCCGGGGGAGCGGGCCTCGCGTCGCGCGTTCGGCTGCCCCTTCCTTTCTTCGAGGAGCATCTGTACGGCGGCTCTCCTGAAGCAGGCCCCCCAAGGTTGCCTGACGTTACAAGGTATTGTTTGCGTCACGGCAGCTTTTAACACGACAGCGTTAAGGAGCTCGTGTCGCAGAAAAGCCGGCGTCGGTGGCGTTGGCCTTGGGCGAAAAATCCCGGAAGGCAATTCATAAATAAAAAGAACTTGCAAGGTGGGCTGGGTGGGAAGCGAACCAGGGTCTCCGGAGTGGGAGACGGCGACGCTACTATTCAGCCATGAGTTCGTTGGTTGAAAGCGGGACAAGCGCCTCTAGTGAATGCGGTGTTGCCTTAGAAACGTGCCTTAGAAAGTTATACTGCGGTGTATATCGCTAATTATGAGCATGTAAATTGCATAAGTCGCAGTTAAACAAGTAGCGAAGTACGTTTCCGCTACATTTCTTCTGCGCTTGGCGAACACGCAGAGCCATCTTGCGGCAAACACAGAAGACCCCTTCCTCGCAATGTACGGTGCTGCCCTGACAGGTGGCGCGCCACTCGCCCGCTTCTCCCCTTCGTCTCGTCAATAGCATGCCGAGCGAATGAGTGGGCGGTGTTAACGGGGTGCGATAACGCTATCGCGTTCCACTCTTACTGACACCCTCGTCACGAGCGGTCTTCGCGCTGCTGCTATTCGCTCTGCTCTTTCTCAGTCCGTCCGCGCGCTAGGCGGCTAGAAATTGCCGCTTGTCTGTCGCGTGACGAGTGCCAGTTTCCCTTGTGTCCTTTGTGTATATCACTTTATTGCGATAGCAGTTATATGGACACACCAGGCTCATTTCTGCTGTCGCCGTGAGGTTTCGTATGAAGTCCAAGAAGGACAAAATCGTCGCCGCGCCCTGTAGGCTGTGTGTGCGAGTGAAAGCTTGCGAGGGTGACCCGGTGAATGCGGCTCCATCTCGCGAGCGCGAGCTAGGAAAGCGGGCCGGAAATGCACCCGCTGCTGTCGCGCGCGAGGCACGGGGGTGAGGCGAAGGGGGCTGAGCGTTCTTCTCCGGCGGCTGCTGCTTACGGCGCGGCCGTGCGGGCGCCGTATATTGAAAGTGATCTGCGACGTAGCCAATGTTCGCGCCTGCGCGGGCTTCATCTTCAAAGCGATATGCGATGTTTGCAGAGTGCGCGTAGTGCCAGTAGCTTCGTATGCGCTGTGTTTTCGACGCTTCAATCCCGCTGAAGCCAGAAATGCACGAAAGTCAATTCGCTCGCTGCTGCTGCCGCGATTCCTCGCTACAACGTTTCGACCACGAGTTTCCGTGGTCATGGAGCGAGATGTGTTCATGTTCACCTGCTCGTGCGTGACACCCTGCTTGTTAATCTAGTCAGTAAGCGAATGTTTACAAGTTTATACGGCCTGTAAAACTATTATCTTTACTTCATTTAGCTATCCACTAATTTGCTATCGCAATCGGTGCTTCGCCTTTTGGGTGAAGCTGACTTTTTTACTGTACCTCAACATTGTTGTTCCACCCTCCCTCTAAGATTTTTTCCTTTCATGGCATTGCCAATTCTCGAATTTTGCTATCGCGAGCACGCAGCCGATGCCCTCCCTGTCACCACCATCCTTCGTTGTGGCATCCCTGTTGCATATCTTGGTGAAGCAGCACAAATGATAAGCGTGACATTGTGCTTTGCGCATACAACATGTTTGCGCTGCCCCTACAAGATGATTGGCCAATACTAACTTGCCCAAATGTGGAGACTTCGGCATCCCTGTTGTAGCTATGCCTTTACGCAGCCATTAGAACGCAACTATACGGTGCCGTTTATGAACAATGTTAAAGGCATCTACAAAGCGTACAGTAGTACCCAGCTCCTTAGACGAGATTCTAACACTCCGACGAGGGGCTGTGGGTAGATAGCAAGCACGGGTCTAGCTATCGGTCGGATACTGGGGGCCCAAGTTTGCCTCGTCCGCCAATAGAAAAGGCTGGACGTAGGTCAGGGTTCGTATGAAACGCAACAGGCTCTGTTCCCGAATGGCAGTGGAGGCAGAGGGGGTCTAGAGCCTGTGGTTCCGGTAGAAAATGGTGGCACGGCAGAGGTTAGGCAGAGGAGCCGTCATGACCACAACGGGGCCAGGGCACACAAATTCCGACATGGAAGGTTCTGAGGTGCTAGGTACACCATGACGGTGTAACAGCTTGTCTCTATATGGGAGCGCGTCGTATCCACTGCGATTCTTTACAGAGCAGCGGATAATTTGAATATCAACTGAGCTTTATCGACTCATAATGGAGTCATATCACGCGTTGGGCTGCTCCACTTACTAGTGGGACGTACCCCGTTACAGAGAGCTCATTCCCACCCGCCAGGGATCGCCATGTTAATTAGCGTGAAGGTGCCTTTTTCTGCGGGGCATCGGTGTAATTAGCAATTATAGTTTTCATGATTCTGATGACGATAACAAGAGGATTCGAGACTAAATATATTCGTGTATATTTTAATAATTTGTCTTCGTGTGTCTTGTGCATTAAAACTAAATATAAATAAAAGAAGGCAGTGAGGCACATTGAGAAACAGGCGCCTCATAATTACTCCCTCTTTTGCAGCGTTTTACGTCTGGCTAGAGATCTCGTTCTTAGTTTTGTCTCCTGCATGAACTTCGCAAATTGGAAAAGTGCGTCAATTACGATTAATGCGGTTCTGCACCCTGCCGGGCACTGTGGTATTAATTGGTAGGCCTGATTTCTTCATTGTTTTCTTGTAGCTGCGTTCGATAAAATATTACTAATATAATGAAGGAAGCGACAGAGTTCTGATACGTGCAAGTGCAGAGTTTAACGCTATTAGCATTGGGAACATCACCCAGTTTGCGGTATGTCTCCATGCTGCCTCCACTTGGCACAGCGGAGGCAGCACGGACAATCGACGTAATCGCTGCATCTGCTATCTTTGCAGGCTGGCATTTTTCGTACAGTATCTCTTTCAACCCAAAATATTTCTGTTACGCTGCCTTGACAGCTGCCAAGTTCTTAGCATTTCTTTCATCTTTTCTCTTAACCGTTTACAGGTGTTGTACCATGGCTGATGCTGCTCGGTTCCAGGAGGAGCTAAGCCAAAGAATGAATGACTTTAAGGAAAGGTTGGAGCGTGAATTACACAAAGAAATGTGCTTAAGTCAAGCTTCGAATTCTTCAACTTGGAATTTGAGAAAGCAAAGAAGAAACGTGACGATCTTGTGCAAGAAAACAAATCTCTCAAAAAATCTAATGAAAAATTTGTTTTGGACTGCCAAGCCCTTCAAAAGCAAGCGTGTCAGCTTGAACAATGCATCACTGCCTTCGAGCAGCACTCCAGAAAATGTAACCTCGAAGTGAACGGTTTGCCTTTCACTCAGAGTGAAAGAATTCCTGACACCGTGAGTCGGATTGGTAGACTCGTTTGTGAGCCCATTTCGGAGTCAGATATTGACGTCTGCCACCGTGTTCCAACGAAAAACTCGAATGTTGTTCCTAGCATTGTTGTCCAGTTCAAATGTCGACCTAAACGTGACACTGTGCTCGAGAAGGCAAGAAAGCTGAAACTTTCGACGCGTGACTTTGGCCATAAGTCTAGCGAACCTGTGCTCACCAACGAGCACCTTTGCCCTGCTATGAAACAGTTGCTCGGAATTACAATCTTGCAAAAGAAGGCGAAGAACTGGCGCTTTGCTTGGACACGTGGTGACAAAGTCTATGCGCGAAATTATGAAAAATATGCTGTCTTGCACATCCGTAGCGGGCATGACGTAGAAAAGATTGTGTAAACTGTTCCGGTTTTCGCGAGCCTGAGCAGTCTATCTTGAACGATGAACGTGTCACCGCGAGATGTCAGCAACATAATTCAAATCAACTCCGATGTATGCTTTTCTTGCCTACACCTCAACATTCGTTCGGCTAGACACAAAGAAGATGAGTTATCAGTATTTCTAGGCGAGTTTAGTTTCCAGTTCGACGCTATCATGTTGACTGAAACATGGTATTCATGTGGCGAAGAAATTCACAAGCCCGATGGATATCAGTGCATCTTTCTAAATCGATCCCGTAGGATTGGGGGGTGGACTTGCTATCTTAATAAAAATATGTTCGACTGTGAAGTTCTTCCGGAATCTTCGTTTATGTGCAACGAAGTAGAATGTTGAACTTTGTTATCACACAATTGTATTTATTCCGTAGCGTACCGACCCTCTAATGCCGACATAAACACCTTTATTGAATTTCTAGACCGCCTTTTCAGCTACGTAAGCGACAACAAGCTCAATTTAATAATTGGGGGCGACTTTAGCATTGATCTCCTGAAAAGATCTCCTGCGCAGAAAGCTGTTTTACTAACTGTGGAATCGAGTGGTAATTGCATACTGACTCAGACGGCTACACGCGTTACGATGTAGACAGCCACATTTATTGATGTATTTATCTCTAACGTAAATGCTAGTAGCTTACCTTCAGGTGTATTACACAGTTCTATCAGCGATCATTATCCGATTTATGGGCTCCTGAAATGTTCCACAAATAAACAACACAACTTATCAGCGCAGAATACTGCGCAGAGTATTATTCCGGACAACCTCGCGTCCTTTTTTTCTACTCTTTCAAGTCTAAACTGGGATGATGTCTTTTCTTCTGAGACTGTAGATGAAGGGTATCAGGCATTCATCACCTGTTTTAAACGCGTATACCATGATCATTTCCTTGAGAAAACTGTAAAAAAGTCCACTAAATGTCGTAAGCCATGGATAAATCAAGATTGCCTTAGAATGATTAAAAAGAAAAGCCAGCTATAAAATAAATTTATGAGAACCAAGTCCCTTGCTGATATAGCCAAGTTTAAACAATACCGCAATAAAGTAACGTCTTTTCTCAAAAACGAAAAACCGAACTTCCTGCACAATGAGTTTGAGAAGGAATTCTGTGATGGTAGCATACAAGTTTGGAAAAAAGTTAATAAATTAATAAACCGAGCACAGTCTCACAGGAGCACAGGAGTTACAGAGCTTTGGTTTGAAGGTGAACGTATTGAGGGTGTGGTACTTGCAGAGAAATTTAATACGTTTTTCAAAGATACTATAAATACCGGTCTGATTTCAGATTTTGCTTGCAACACTATACGACGGAATAGCAATAGTATATTTTTGGAACCTACGGATGACACTGAAGCGTGCAGAATTTATTCTTCCTTTAAGATCAACATGTCTTGTGATATAGATGGCTTTCCAATCCCACCTGTAAAATTTGTTCCCACTCTAACAGCACCAGTATTAACTTATATTTATAACCATGCCTTATGAGGCGGGTCCTTTCCAAAGCAGATGCAGAAATCTAAGGTAATCGTATTGCATAAAAGCGGTGATAAAAATAGCATCTCAAGTTACCGACCGATTTCCATTTTACAGCTTTTTTCGAAAGGTTCGGAGAAATATATTCAAAAACGCTTAATGAAATTTTGCGATAGGTTTAAAATGTTATCAACAGCACAACATGGCTTTTTGCGAGGTAAAGCTACCGAATCAGCTTCATTGTCTCGAAAAGAAATTATTCGTAGCGCTTATGAAAATAAAGAATTGTGCATCGGCATCTTCGTAGATTTTTCGAAGGCTTTCGATCACCTTAATCATAATACCTTACTTAAATAATTAGACCTTTATAGCATACGTGGCACTCCTCTTGAGCTATTGAAATCGTACCTACGTCATCGTGTACATTGCGTTAAAATAGGGCAACATATATCTCTACTTCAAGCTATTACTGCTGGTGTCCGACAGGGTAGTATTTTAGGACCTCTACTTTTCATTTTATATATAAATCACCTTGTTTTGACTGATAGCCATCCGAAATTTGTAATTTATACTAACGATGCAAGTTTATTTTTCACAGGTAGTTCTATACAATCTCTGGTTTCTGTTATTAACAATGGTCTTGATAAACTTAAGGATTGGACTGAAGCAAACTCGTTACTCATAAACACACACAAAAAAAACTAAAGGGGTTCTATTGAGTACAAAACAGTTTCCCACTCAAACCGATATACATATATACATAGACTATTCACAGGTACAGTTTGTAGATACTGCCAAGATTTTAGGAGTAATTTTTAGCGAGACCATGAGCTGGGACACTGATGTTCAGTTCATTCTGAGTAACCTGGCAAAGCGCGCCGGAATTCTCACAAGATTTTGGCATTTTTTGCCCGAACATATAAAATTAATTATTTACAATGCGAGTTTTGTATTCCACCTAAATTATTTTATCTTGGTTTGGGGTACGACCGCAAAAGCAAACATTAATGAAATATATATGCTTCAAAAGAAAGCTGTACGCTACATTGCAAACGTAGTTTACCTTGCTCACACTCAGGAACTGTTTGCTCGTTACCAAATTTCGCCGAATAGTACAGTGTACAAATATTACTTAGCACTAAAATGTAAGCGATGTACCCAAAATAACCAGCTTAGTTTTTTTGAATTACCCTGCCTCAGACAAAATCTTTCAGAATACTCCTTTCGCAAGAAAGAAATTCGGCACATTCCATTCTCCCGTACAATGTACGGGAAACAGATGCTCCGAACACAGCCTGCCCACTGTTTTGAGTAAATTATTTTCATGGGGTATAATTCCGGAAGCATGTTCACTAATTGACATGAGAAGTGCATTAATTCACTAATATCTTCTTTTTGAAAGCCGCGTTTATGCATTCTTTTTCTTATCTTGCTGCGACGTATCCTGTGTAATTTTATCTTGCTGCGATGAGTTTCTGTGTTTCTTTTCTTACTATTATACTGCGTTTTTCCTGTTCTTATGCTTTGTTCACAAACTCATGTATATACGAGATGTTTTTGCCCTTGTTAAATAACCAGAACAATACCCCGTCATTTACACTTTGCGTTTGCGCTGTATGTCTTGTACAGGGGGGCTCGGGCTTCCCTCAAGTTAATTTTTGGCGATGTAAATAAACTCCACTCTGACATTTAGCTGTCTGTGCACATATGCCCACGCCTAACCTTTTGCCCGCCAACTTGGATCACTGAGCAGTACACGGTCAAATGTGTAGAGCTTAGGGCTGCTGTGCTAAAGGAACGTGGTCCGAAACCAATCGTCGGACCGACTCGGGTGACTGCATATGCGGCACTTGGCAAACCCCGGTCTTCAACAAACCACTTTCACGACAACCTGCGTCATTTGGGCGGCGTGTGGAGAAACTTCAACGTTTCTTGCCTAACTTTGAACACTGCGAAAAATGACAGAATATTCGATTTTTCATCCTTCGTTCATGCGTTCTACGAAATAGATAGTAGTTTTCTCAGGTGTCTATGAGTGAAATGAGCGAGTCACCTTATTTGCTGAAATAAAGGGGGTGGTTATGGGTGATGGGCAGACAAACATAGAAGGGGGCAGATTAATTACGGTCTGTTCAGTAAATTACGCATGCACGCGCTCCGGAGTGTTATAGAGGTGTTTAACGATTGACACAGAATTTAGCCCGCTGTCTTGAGAGAACTCTTACTGCAACCGCGATGAAGTTAAGTAAATATAGAAGGAACACTTCTGAACATTTCTTCGAAGCATGTTTAAGGGTAGTTATGTCATCACCACGTAGAGGCCTAGACGGGTAATACTTTTTTAGATTTTACGGTATTTCTTCGTGGTTCCGATGCAATTGAAGCACAATAGCTTTTGTAATTGAAAGAAATCAATTGGATGTTTCTCAATACGCTCTACAGCTTCTGCATTTCAGTTCTCGCATTTACATGAGCACCTTAAGAGTCGTTTATGCATGCTTTGTAAGTAATGGTTTATACGCATAGTAAAAATACTTTGAATTACTCAAGAGGGCACTGTTACGGTTGGCGTCTAGAACACCTTGCAAAAAGGATTCTCGCCCACCATGCCTCGCCGAAACGAAGTGTGACTTCCTAATTCGTCATGGTTGTCTCGAGTGTATGCCGGTCTGGCGGAAGCCCCGCAGTGTTTACAGGCCCCTTTTGTGTGTGTGCGACTTTAGAGGGACCCTTTCCTCGAACTGTCAAGCTCTACAGGTGAACTTCAGCGAACCAGCAAAGCAACAGTATTCAACAATACTAAGTTTCCTGAAGACTTGAAACCACAAAGCTTGAACAAAGATTACCACAAATAATTCTCACGCTGCCATGGCACAGAAACGATGGGAATTATAATTAGTACATGAAATTGGCTCATCGTCGTGCTTGCGGCTTCAAACGTTCTAAACACAGCACGTCAATCCGTCTCTGCGCACGCAACCAATCATTGTGAATTGTTGCATTTATAACGCACCTCTTTATTTTACAGCGAAGCTGTATATGGCTAGGATTCCGTGCATTCTTGTTGTCCGTGAACAGAAACTGTGATCATCAATGGCTCATACCCCCGTAAGCACTCATGCTCAGTTAAGCAAGCAAAAAATGCAATGGCTCATGCCCCGTAAGGCAGAGGCTACAAGCACTCTGCAAAGTGAAGCGAACAGTGCTTAAATTCTTTCTAATCACGCAAATACCATACAGAACCGCATGTCGAAAACTGTAACCATCAACGGCTCATACCCCCGTAAGCAAGCAAAAATGCAGTGACTCATAGTCCCGTACGGTTCATGGCCGCACGGAACATTGCGTGCGGCCATGAACCGTACGAGACTATTCACGCAAAGCCAATTCACTTTGCGTGAATTGGCTGCGATGGCACTACCCATGTTTTGTCCGTGATTTCAATGTGCATATGTTGGTACCGAAAAGAGAGCGGTTTACGCGTTCCGTGTTGCAGACATATGCTTTGCGATACCAGATCGATCCGGTCCAAGCGATCACCCAGTGGCGTACGTGCACACATTTGACATTGTCAAAGAATGTGATTGCAGTTGCGAGTTAAATAGTGGCCGCCCGATCAAGACAATAAACAAGTGTACGTGCCTTTCTTAACGACAGCCACCCATCAAGAAAATAAATGCGTTCGTACCTTTGTTCAAAATTATTTGTCACCTCCGTGTCGATTGCTGAACAGCTTCGCTGATCAACCACCTTCACAGAGCGGAATCGAATTTTTTTCAAAATAATCAATCTGTGTAGCCGCCGTTTCCAGCCAAAAGGGCGAAGATTAGGCAAATCCATCTGCTTCCCATCGTGTCTATGCTCGTTGAACTTCCGTACTAGCAGCGGCCGTAGACAGCAGCGGCCGCCAGGGTTCCCTCGAGTAATTTTTCTAGGAAGCTTGGCATAAGCACGCTGAGATACCCTGGGCATTCCCTTTTTACTTTACGATGCCTTCCGTCCTTTCCGTCGTGCTATACGGAGCGCCACATCGCTCAACCAGGCTTCACAAGTTAGCCTGATGGGACCCCGTTCTACCCGCTTTTTTTCTGCTTGTCTATGCGATACTGCGCATAAGCCGGCACCTCACGTGACATTTGACGCGGCAGCACTTGGGTGACTTGGCCCGAATTGTTTGGTTCTCAGTAGGTTTGAATTTACAGTGCTGGAGGGTTTCTTCCTAAATGATGATGAGGATAAGGATAATGATCTACGCTACGCTCCTGCCAGTTTTCGATCCTTTCTTGAGACGTATACGTCTTTTACATTCCTCGCTTCAATGTGCGGCTGTGGCATTCGTACTGTGTTATCACATCCAATTTCTTTGCCTGAAAGCAGCGTGCAGGGCGCGGAATGAGAGAGGCTTCCGAGTGACCAAAACGCACTTTGCATAATCACGTTCTAGACCAACCGATAGCATTGAAATTTGTCGCGGAACCCTACCAGCTACTCTGTTTTCTTCATCCAAGTTTATATTGTACCTCGACCAGTTTCACCTACAGCTTCACCTGCACCTTCAGCTCACGGTACTGTGCCACTTTCATTTTCTGTTGAAGCCTTTCAGCGTTATCTTAGAAGGAAATAGGCAGTTAACACCGGGTTAAGTCATATCGTGTTCCCACCGCAGAGTGCCGACTCTAGTTGATTCGTGGGATTTGACGTCCTAATGCAACAAAGGAGCTACAGAGATGCCCTAGTCCAGACCCTCGAATTATATTTGACTGCATTTTAATTATATTTGATGCGATTAAACGCACTTTATTGAGGCTATCTATCTATCTATCTATCTATCTATCTATCTATCTATCTATCTATCTATCTATCTATCTATCTATCTATCTATCTATCTGTCTGTCTGTCTGTCTGTCTGTCTGTCTGTCTGTCTGTCTGTCTGTCTGTCTGTCTGTCTGTCTGTCTGTCTGTCTGTCCGTCCGTCCGTCCGTCCGTTTTTCTGCCTACCGGGATCACCGCCGCGTAGCACGTGGTCGAGTGGGTAGCGCATCGGGCTGCTGTGCTGAGGTAACAGGGTTCGAAACCAACCATTGCACCAACTTGTGTCACTGAGTATGTGGCAATGCGTGCATACGTGTAGCTCTTCAGTGAACCTGGTCCACGCCGACACGGATGACTGTAAGATGCGGGACTGGGTAGATACTACTGATGAAGGTTTGAAAAAGATCTTTTTTAAACCTCCTTCGCACTACGGTTCGAAGAAGCACTTTGACGCCAGCTGGGAGCACTGGGTATGTGCCGTTCGACCTGTGCTGCTCTTCAATGAACCTCTTCTGTGCAGGCTTGGATCTGTGGAGTTCTCATCCATGCTCTTGGGACAAAAGAACGACAACACAGTAGTGCAAACAATCACAAAGGCATTTATTGCACCTTTCATAGATCAATGCCCGCCAGCCGAGTTGCTATCCACAAAACATGCCGATGGGCGCGCGACAAATTGAGGAAGTCCGACTCACCGCGACCGGATAACGAGCTAATATGTTCGCCCCATGCTGGACACCAACGCCTGGTCGTTCGCGCCTACGGTCACGCGAACAGTGGCGTGTTTGAACGAGTTCTCACGAGGTGGTCTCGCAGAAGCATGGATCGGCGCACGCGCGGAACGTCCGCGCCGCTTGCCGTTTCCGAGCCAAAGAGGAAGAGCCTTCTCCCTTTTGCGCCCAAGTAACCCCGCTATTAGGTGGCGTTAGCAGAGCCACACTCTTGCCATCTCTCGCAATGCACTTCAACCAGACCGACTGCCGCTGGCGTCAAGCCACGCGGCGAAGCCGGAGAACAGGAGACGGGAGCTATGCGGGAAAACAACATATCAAGGGTCACGTGGAAGTCGGGCATCTCCACATATCACAAAAAAGATCCCTTAAATTTCTCCGATGATCAGTGGAAGCGAACCTACATCACAAGGGTTTCTCAAGGACAGCATCCAGACGAATTAGCAGGCTGCGTCAGAAATTCACTCGGTACGTGCCGCTTTTGAAGGGCTCCTTTCACACCAACGCTTTAGCGAGTTGCGCCAACACCTCATACAGTCTACGCGAGGTTGGCTGCGCCATCAGTCATAAAGGTGAAAAATGGTCTCCTTCGCGCGTAACAATATTAACGCAGTTAAGAGTAAATTCGTTAAACCTGGCTTTCACTATCTTGACATTCACGTCGGCCACATTTTAGCGAAAATGTAAGTCTTCATCGATTTTCGACGCCCACGTCCACTGCCGATTTGCATCAGCTTCTTAGTCTCGCTAACACTTACCGTCCCTCTGTACAGAGATCACTGGACCACTTATTCACGGTTAAGGACGCTGCGGCTACTCTTGCTACAAGCGAAGCGGAAGTTGACGGCTGTCCCCCATCAAACACGCTTTATACCCGCTGCTCGCCTCATGCACCCAACGCCCGGCGTGGCTCTAGCACCGAGGCTTGACGTCGAACGCACCTGTAGGCGCGGGAATGCTAACGTACGTGACAGACTTTGTGCTTGGGCCAGCGAGCCAATGTGCGACAGCATACTTTTACTCCAGTGCACCATTTCTTGTTGCCTGCTAACCGATTTGAGACAGTTCACCTAAGTATCTTGAGTCCTTTGCCAGTGCTTCATGGCCGATGGTACTTGCTAACCTGCGGTGTGATGACAGGTTTTTTGGAGGCCTGAAGTGGTGTCAACCACGATTTGTCACTTTCTTGGCAGGACTCTGCTGCGCAAACCTTGTCAAGCGTTTCCGTCGCCACATTAAATCGGTTCTCATCAGTGACGAGACGCCTATTATGTGGGTGCAGCATCCGTTTCTATTACTCGTGGGCATGCACTAAACGTTGAAGTCTGGCCTCAACTCCCGAAGCGCCAAGTTGGTATATGGCACAACCCTCCATGCATAAGCGAACTTCATCGAGGTTACTCCTCGTGCTAAACCTGGCTCCGTCTATATGCAACAGCTTGGAGTTCTAATTAAGGAATTGATACCACAGCCTGTCTGTACGGCTGCCTATCAGCGTGTTTATGTCAGCACCGATCCAGGTAGCTTATTGACGTCTTTGTTAAATACGACCAGCAGTCGCCGGAGGTCTACTCCTCCCGGCTGCGCATGGCGCCGCCGAGCGGGACCGCGCCATACGCTCTATTTTGAAAGCGATCTGCGGTTGAGACAGTGCGGCGATTACTGATAGCTTCATGAGCGTGGTTATTTCGTCGCTTAGTTCGCGTTTAAGCCAGAGGCAGCACGAAAGTCAGTTCGCTCGCGGCTGCTGCTGCGCTTCCTCACGCCAACGTTTCGACAAATAATTTCCGCGGTCATCGAATGAGATGTGCTCATGTTTGCTTGAGCGCACGTGACACCACGCTTGCTAATTTAGTTAGTCAGCGAATATTTACAAGTTTACACGGCGGATTAAAGCACTATTCCTAATTCGTATAGCTGTCTGCTAATTTGCTATCGCAATCGGTGCTTCGCCTTTCGGGTGAATCTGCGACCTTTTTTTAACGAAGCTCTTTCATGCCTACCTGTGTTACTGTAAAAGGGGGGCTGGATAAGCTCCACATTTCGAAGAAGCTCTTTGACGCCGACTTTCAGGACTCGGTATGCGTAAAGCTGGAACCGCATGGCGCGTTTTTCGCGAGCGAAAAACGCGACGGGCGGCAAACGTCCGCGTTGCCGCCGACGCGCGAGCACCCGTACGAAAAAAAGGAGCGGCGCTCTCGCGCCGCGTTTTCCGGGTTGCCAGACAACATAACTCTCAACGACATGTATTGTCTCTGTTACCGCATATATAATATGCCCTTACACTTACAGAACACTACAATAAAAATAATCTGAGTGTAATCAGACAGCGACATTTCTTTCCGAAGTGTACTTATCAAGCTTAATTTCAAGCAGCAATATTGTGTGCGAAACTGCGACTATGTACCTTCCGCATGCTGAGAAGCCGCTGCTTGTTTACAACTTCACATATAAAAAGGAGGGTCGGCCTCTTACTACCGAGCAGAAGAGGCGATTTCTACTATTTCTACTATTCTACTGTGCTAGTTTTCTCGCTCTCTTCCCTACCAACTTCCGGCGTGCGTCACTCGAACTCTCGTGTTTAGGCGACGCGGCTCCTCTTTCCGCTCACAGCGCGATCCCTAGGTGCAGCGTCTGATGTGGGACGCCTCTGACGTGATCGCTGCGCCGCAGCTTGTCTGGTGGGAAAGCGTCCCCTGCGATGTGGGCCGTGCTGCTGGCGAGGAGCCATGCGTATGCGTGGTGCTCCCAAGTGAGATAGAGGACGATCACATCGAGGCGTCAGCCCCATGATCGCGTCTGCCTCCATAGCACGTCGCGGCCCGGCTGTCCCTGCCGATCACGACGTTTGGCTCGCGTTGATCGTTTCTCCCTCCGAGACACCGAGTTCTTTGGTTCGTTCCGCTCCCTCAGGCGCACGTTTCGTGTTTGTGTGACTCAAGAGCATGCCGAGCGAATCAGTGGGCGGTATAAATGGGCGGAGTGGGCGCTTCAAGAGTGGAGCGCTACCGCGTTCCACTCTTGAAGGTGAAGTTTAAGCGTCCTCCAAGTTTTTACTGCACGCATTGGCCAGTGCTCATCTTCCGCGAAGCAGTGGCATCATCCAAACGCAACATCAATAAGATGATGTTGTTCTCCTGAGTGGCTGTGGCGCATACCCGCCGTGGGTGATTGGCAACATTATATAACATATAACATGAGGGAACATTACTACTCGCCTGCTCTTCTTTGTCGTCTCATGGCGGTCTCAGTTAACATTTCTGTGTCACAACCGCGCTTCTCCGCTGGACAATTCTTTCGGTTTTTTTGGAATTATACCAAACACAGCAGCATAAGACGGCGATACAACAGATGATTAGTAGCAAATGCTTACGCATCATTTAGAGAACTCCCATAGGAAATTCTGCATGTATTTTTTTCACGAACATGGGCCATGCTTCACACTCGATATTGCCAGTATCTACACGCTCCATCCAGTAAAGGCGCAAATTTCAATATGCTGAGTCCATAGTGCGCCAGTGTCCTGTGCACGCTATCTCCTTGCGAGATGTTTGGCCTTACTAAAGGTATCTTCTAGGCGCTAACTGCACGCATATACCGTACTAACCAGCTCAAGCCTTTGCTCTTGCTGACAAGTTCATTTCCATCCTACATAGCACACCAATGACTACTCGCTATACGTGAACCATCCACTTCTTTCACATCTTGCGTGCCCACGGCTTGGTGACCCACTCCTGCTCCCACCTATCTGGATTTGTCAGAAGTGCATTGCGAAAGGACGCAAACGACTTTGGACAGAAGATTTTAACTATATTTTAAAGCAAAGCTTTCTTCACTTCTTTTAGTGGTATCTTCTTGTGCATAAAACGTCTGATTCGTTCAATAAACACAATTCGTTCTCTAAGAGTATTCATTCGTTACCAACAAAATATAATCTGTCTGCATGTATGTTTGTTTGCTTGCTTGTTTCGAAGTGTTCATTAGCCTTAACTATATACTCTTGCTTTGCTCTCTGCATCATTAAAGTGTTGGCGCGATGGCGACGCCGAGTGCTCGTTGGACCACTGCCCAGAGCGCTCGATACTGGTCGTCACAGACTAATTAAGCTATCTTCGTGTCATGACGGTCATGTCAAGCATGACTGTCACTTGAGTGCATTAGCGGGGTTCTCCCAGTAATCGCATATGGGAATGCCCATAAATAAAGGTGCGTCGGACCTAGACCGGCCCCGTCAGCTAACGTGGCCATTTACCTTCCCGAAAACACGCCTGAACGCCCGGTCATTTATCGGTTCAGGCCTCTGGTAGTTCGTCCAGGCTGCGGACCTTCAAAGCAGGTGATGAGCTCTTTTCCCTCGTAGATGGGGCGTGCCAGCCCTTTAGCTAAGTATATTCTCTGACTCACGTGACCGGGACCACGTGCTGGAGAATCTTCGTGGGATGCCTCGTTCTCAGGTTTGAGCCAATCATACACAGTCCCACATTATACAGTTTATTTAACAATTCATCAAAAAATACAAACTTCTATATGGAGTATTGGGTAAGGGACAAACATAACATGAAAACAGAGCGCAAACTGTGACAAAAATAGAACACCGAAAATATCTGTAGAGCAGCATTACAGAATCGAAAAAAATTGTAACATTACGCTATAACCCATTTCCAACAGCCATTTAAAGGTAGAATGAGAAGGAATGTGTGATATATATACAAAAGCAAGCAAGCTTATGCAAGCATTTCTCCATAAGTTTTCTTGCAAGGTTTTAGCGCACTCTCGAAAATCACTGGCAATACCGTGCTATGGCCACATCCTCACGATATAATGGTGCTTAGTAAAGTGTAGTAGAGAAGATCGTTTGTAGTGCTTATTTGAATCAAATTATAGATAAATATATATGTGCTTGCCGGTAGCCCTCTGCTCTGGCCTGTTACACGGCAACGCTTAAGTGGTGACTAATGATCATTACGCACCACTTCTTTTCTTTAAGAGTAAACTCTATATTCAGCACACTTAAACGTGGTGAGTTCAGTAACGTATGGCGCCCGCCGAATTCCACTCAGGACTTATAAGTGGCTGCCATTTATGTTACGATGCCATAGACGCTGCTTTATCACGCAAGCGATGAGTTAGTTCGTCGCCCGTCTGCACCAGGATTATTGTGAATGTTATCAGCGCACCCACAATCTGAAAAAAAAAGAAAAATTGAAAAAGAGTTAATTGTGCATTTCGGGCCCCGTTGTTGTCGTCATCGTTGTCACCACCACCGCCACAACATCATCATCACACTGCCGGATAAAGCGACCTCCTAGTAATGGTCCCAGATCGCTGTTCAGTATTTCCACAATTCTTACTAAAAGCTCCAACGCTGCACGGATGACATTTGCATCATCATTCTCATCATCCTCATCATCATCATCATCATCACATAATAATAATAATAATAATAATAATAATAATAATAATAATAATAATAATAATAATAATAATAATAATAATAATAATAATAATAATCGGTATCCCACTTCTGGAGAAAGGTCTGTTCATATTAATGGTTCCCTGTCACTGTACACTATGTGCGTAATTACTGCTTACAACAGGAATGCCTCACGGAAAACTTTTGCATCATCGTCGTCATCCCATGCTGCACGAATTCCTGTCCGTAGTAATGGTACGGCCACTCGACAAAAGCTGATCATTGTGCAGTATTTGCATCGTTCCAACTAACTGGAAAGCTTCACGGGGGACTTTTGCATCGTCTCACTCTACGCTTTGTGTTGCCACACGAACACTGGTCCGTCTAATCTGTGCCTACATTGCAAAGAATGTAAGTGCAAACAGCTGCTAAAAGAAACCAAGGTGCTGTCAAGACACGAAGATAGAAAAGCGAAGGAGATTGCTGAAGCATTATTTATTCGTAAGTCCGGTGACATCTGCGTGGCTGGCCATCGGTGAGTCTGCACGAACTAGAAATTTATTATTTAACCAATAATCCTTAACCTGCTACACGTGTTTACGCCAGGGTATATATTTTGCATGGAAATAAACCAATGTTGCAAGTATGCGCCTGGAGGAAGCAACGAGTTGGCGCAGATTGCAGACAAACTCCTTCCCAAATTTATACATCCTAAACAAAATGTACCCAACACAATACAGAGACACCTGCCCATGGTGTGGGGCCACACCCACACTATACCATGTCACATGGGAATGTAAACACAATAAATCATTCCACCAACACAATAACCCGAGTGCGGAGCAATGGGAGAGGCGGCTTACCAGCTGCGAGCTCACGGCCCAAAGGGCCTTAGTGCAGCACGCTAGTCAGGTAGCTAGGCTCAGTGGAGCCCTGGAATAGGGGCCCACCCTTGGTGGAAGAGGCTCCAAGTCGCCGGCGCCCAAGACGACCGAGACCTCGAGACGCTAAATCCTTGAAGGAACCAAAATAAAGTTTCTCTCTCTCTCTCTCTCTCTCTATCGTCCCTGTTCATTTGCGCAATTCTTCCTTGAGCACGAGCACTGATGCGTGCTCCGAACAGGTTGTGCCACTTACAAGGGGAAAGGAGCTTTGAGACTCAAATTCAATGTTTACTTTCCACAAGTCACCCGCGCTGCATCTGGTGGCCGTCACTGACAAGCTTTTATTGGAGCTACGCACGCGCGTGATGCCTCAGTACAGAGAAATTCAAGCAATCCGAGGATCACCACCGTCATCCTGTATGTACGCAAGGTCAGCCATTGCCTGAATACAAAGACAGTAGTTGGAGGCATTCACGCTGCAAGCGTTCACATTGTTTTAGAGCGCAGCTCTTAATAGCCCGTTCCTGTGGCGAGCGTCGGCGGCGTTGGCGAACCCGAGCGAACGAGCGCCGCGAAGAATAAAAGTGAACGGAGAGCGCAGCGGTGAATGAAAGACCATAGAGAAGAGAGGAGGAGGAAAGCGCAAGAGGAGGGTGCAACGGAACCACGAGGCGGAAAGCGGTGGGGAGGCAGCTTGTGCATGCGCTGAGTTTCCGGCGGCCACGGCATCTGCAGCCGCGTGGGCGACTTTATGTGCGCTTCCGAGGGGGCGGGGAGGCAGGGTGCCGTCAGGTGGGGAGGGCTACGTCCGTCCACAGCATCTGCTGCTGAGGTCTGTCCGCGCAATCAGCGTGTGTGACGGGGATCACTGCTCCTGCAAGCGGTGATGGTGAGCTGCTACGAGTAAGGCTCGATGTGACGCTCCCTTGGGTACTTTCGCCGCTGATACTGGTGGCACGACTTCCCCACGACGAAGGGCCGCTTTCGTCGTTGGTAGAACGAAAGCTTGAGAACAAAAGCATAGTTCCGGGCATGACGGGCTGTGCGGCAATGATGGCTACGATATGGCGCCAGAGTAGCGCGTGTCATCTGTTTGGAAACAAAGCACTGCATGAGCAGAGGTCTGTCTGCGGCGGCTGCTGTGAATCGCATCCAGGCGCTGCCTCTCGCGATCTCCCGATTTGCGAGGCAGACGTGCCACACTTTGCTCGATTTGGAACCTGCCGCACGAGACAGAGTGTCCGCGAAAGGTACATATATACAGAGATGTGCTCAAATTACGCATAAATGAATATCGTAATCGTCAGTGAAATTTTTCTCTGCCACGAACAAGCCGAGTGCGTTATGCGGAAAGTTCAGCTGGATCGAGCCAAGATGCGAAGTACACGGCAAGAACCACATGCAGTAGTCGGCTGTGTGCTTGCGGTGAACTAAATCCCACTGTCTTGGAGCCAGAATTACGAGGACAGACGGCACACGGTACCTCGACGAACGTCTTGACTTAGACGGTGTCTAGACACAGGACGTGGGAGCAGCCTAACCATTCATGCAGCCTCGTGTTGCTGTACTCCGGTTTTAGACAAGTGCCAAATCGTTAGGCAACGCAAGGATAAAAGAACGCGCGAAATCGTCGTAGCCAGTGCGATTCGTACCGGCGTCAGCGTGCGATCACTTAGTCTAATTGATAAGCAGTAAAGTATCGAGACATTTTGGACGGCAGACCAGACGACCTTGCTGTGTGACCTGGTTGTTAGGTTGGCATTTCGGTATAGCGCTGTACTGAATGTAAATGTTTGCGCAACTTCACCCAGTATATGTGTTCTTTACAATAATGCTTCTTAATCTGCGCCCTGTTAGGTTTATATTTTCCAATCACTTCGTGCTCTTTCTATGCAATATTGGAATGTACAAGAAAGCTCAATCACCGAACCTTCTGGAATTTTCTTCGACTTCGAGCGTTAGTGCGTTTAGTGTGCGTGTTTGGACCTGTAGCCTGATGTGTGATGGAGATACGCCCCGCGCTCCGAGAAAGGACCTTTTACTTTTTCATCAGCCCAAAGTAGCGCAATACATGAGTAAAACGTAGCACTCTGTCCTTTCCCCGTTCTGCTTTTCTCAAATTTTGCACTTCTTTCCATCACGTCATATCATTTCTTTAGTGAAAGCACTTAATATACGCGAACAGCGAACATTCACGGGAGCCTGGCAGTCAGGACTACAATAAGCAGAAGCTGGATAGTCTGAACAAGAGTGTCGTTGCTTAAGCTGGGGAGTAGTTGAGAGGGAAAAGTTCTGTCAGTTGGCTCGCATGGTTGGTGCGGTGTGTGAAAAGATCACCTCGGTTTCACGTACCGAGACAATGAACGGCTTGTCCAGGCGAACGAAGCCTGCTCCACTAATGCGCATCCCTTCAGGGTCGATGGTATAATGCAAGAATTCAACCTGCGCGAAAAAAAGAGGGCAATTAAGATTGCGATGGCACTCGTCCCAGGATCGCTAAAACAACCGACATGGCAGTCAAGAGGAACGCGCAGCACTGCCTCTATTCTGACATGAGACACTTCACCGACAAACAACTAGTAGGCTTCGTTGGATTCTAAGAGCTTGTGGTTTCGCGAGCTTAAGGTTCAAGAAGATAAAACGTCCTGCAGTTACTGTAGCCGTAAGCTTAGTCTTTGGTTGTGAACGTATCTGGCGATGACTACAGGATGTCGTTGAGGTCCAGGCTGTGTTGATGAAACACACGCTCGACTAGGCAAACACACTAGAGAAGGAAAAGTAGGCGACCACAGCAAAGTCGCAGCCGGGAGTGCGAACAAACTCAGGAATGAGTCTTACTGGGCCAAAACCATCGGGTTGGTCAGGAGCACTGGGCAACTGAGGTATGTAGGACGGGTTGATAGCTCCAAGCCCAAGCAGGACCCCAGAGATGGGTTGGGAGCACCAGTGACGCGTTCCCGAGGCGCTCAAGAGCGACAACACAAAGCCGCTAGACCACAGGAAAACTTAGATCTTACTGTATAGGACACGCCTAGACTGTACATCAAGCCCAGACAGCAAAATAACTTTTTTTTCCTGCTTCGTCACGGTGTGCCCGCGTGTTCGCGTGCATCTTCAGCGCTGTATGCTTTACGACTGCTGCGCAACACTCGCCGAGGCTTTGTCGCGTAATTTATGGCTCAGATTATATGACTCACAGGGAAGGGGCAATGGCGTCACCAGAACTGCGATAATGATGTGAACCTAACACAATGATAGTCTGAGTTGTCCGGATTCGCAGAGCTTCAGCGACGTTGAGGAAGCTCTCCCTGAGTAAGGCGTCAGTTGCATCACCTTACCACACTACACATACGCTAGCTTGTACCATCAAGCCCCTTGAGTGAGGGCGGATCCTATAACAAAGGCCTTCAGGATTCCTGATCAAATTATATGTACTTGCACCGTCGCTCTGCAGATCAGGAGCGGCATTCAAAATGCCTTCCACACGTGAGTGCTCTTTGCCATTGGTCGGCCGCATTCGATAATGATATGTATGGCATCAGGATTGGCAAGAATTTATTTTTACAAACATTCTAGCCTAAGAAAGTTTTGTGAATATGAGCCCAGATCATTGTTTATACTCGTAACGACTTATTTTAAACTTATATTTTTATTCTTTTTGCAAAAATAAAGGTTTTCTTCTAAGGCAAGAAATAAAGACAAATGTTAACGTTTGTAAATTTCATCACTGGAGCTCGAGCGCAATAGTGTATGTCAGCGTTACGTCACGAATTTGAAAGTATTTTCTCGTGTTTTGGCCTGCCCTGGCACAAAAGTTTGCTAAGCATCCTTATGTTTTGCTTTGTTTAGATTGTCATGCAGTCGTTCTTCGCCATTTAACATTGAACTAGAGAGGGCAGACTCAGTGAGAATCTACGACGTCATTGTGGGCTATGGTGCTAAAATTTAAGTGCAGTGTCGCCACACATCTCACATTCTTGCACTTTTTCCGGCTTGTCTCGTCACCTCTCGAGATAAGAGCGAGCGCTTTGTCATTGCGGTAAACTGGTTTACTACTACAGCTTTACTTAATATTTCTCATCCGAGTCTGTTTGACGTGACGCTGCATGGGACACTGTTGTCCTCTCCGCACGTCACCTATCTGATTTTCTTAGGAGATTTCCAGTGTGCTGGACAGATGTTCGTCGGCACAATGTTTTCACGATTTTGGTGCGCGCGCTTATACATCTACACCGTTGTCTTTTCACTTTATTTCTCCTTAGCGTTCCAAGAAGTCCAGAACTGTTGGATACAAAGGTAGCATTCAATTTCTACAAATTAAGCTTCCATTCTTCTCAGTGTCAGTGCGCGAAAAAACTAGCAAGGCGTAGATAAAACTAACAAGTAGAGATGCAAGTACAAATACAATAAAAATGATAGGCGACCCTAATCATTGACTTAGGTGTCTCTTAGTGTCACTCGCCCCTCGGCTTTGGTGCTTTTTAGGTCGACTTTAGGCGAACGCAACCCACGAACCGAATTCGGAGACAACTGTTTTCAATTATGTAACCGGTTAAATATCGCGCTACCTCCTTGTGTGTGACGTCATTAATGATGTCATTACTACCACTTTCCTCTTCCGCGTTTCCATGAATTTCGCCAAAGTTGCGCTCACGTGGCGGGTCTCCAATGTCTACGAATCTGTGCTAAGGTCTGCGTTAATCACTGATTTCTAATTAATCCTACTTATGCCAGACACTTCAGCAACTCAATTTGGAACAAACTTGTGTTGTGATATCATATCTATAACGAAACCCATGAATTTTGTACTGTGATATTTCTTTCCACTTTTTTTCTGATTTATTTTGAATTTCCTCCCATGTGTCTCAGGAGGTGAGCCAGAAGTGTTACTCGATGCTCCGTGTCACTAAAAAAGAAAACTAGGACAAAATAGAATGAACTGATACGAACGTGCGACAACTCTACCAGCGCGGCCAATACTCAGCACAGACACAGACCACGCATGCATGAAGCGCGCGCACATGATGCTATAACAGCAGTGGCTGAGCCACGTCGGCGCTGGCAGGCATCGTCGTGGCCCTAGTTGTCACAAGGCTCTTATGTATAGACCAAAAGTGCTAAGGTTTACAAGTGGGCATTACGACGCTTCAGTCGTTCATAAGCCGTGATATTCATGAGTATTGTGCGAGTTCTCTCGCGACCTGGGACGATGCTTCCCTGTGAAAGTGAAGCCGTTGTTGCTTAAGGCGAGGGATTTGCATGGCTGTCAACGTTTAGCGTTATTCAGTGTCACATTTTGAACCGACTTGTTCAGTAGATCAAAATATCATAAAATTTTGAGCATCTGTGTTACAAAATTTTGCGCATATTTTGGTTGTAACATGTCCAATGAGTAAGTTAATTTTGATACGAGCAAGTTTTTTGTTGGTATGTTGTAAATGTAGTGAGAGTCAATTAAATTTCGATATAGATAGAGATGTATATAATATATATATATATATATATATATATATATATATATATATATATATATATTTATATATATATATATATATATATATATATATATATATATATTCGCAACATATTTGCATTGAGTCACATGAAAATCCACAGTGATGCCGGGAGACACAAACACGCTGTCGTAGACACACCCACGTAACGTCGACGACACAAGTTTACTGGGTGAGGGGCGTTTGCGTGCAGTGAGGATTTCTTACTCGCTTCCTGTAGCAAGTACGTCACCAAAAATAGCGTAAACAACCAAAGTAGCCACGCACTGTGTCACTGGCTGGCAGACTGGGCTAAAGTTCGGCCGCCGTTTGCGAAGCCCACAACTCGTAGTTTCCTTGACACCGAGTGTACCGCCGGTCATTCCAATACGCGCAGGGGAGGAAGAAATTAGTGCCATACTTTTCTCCAGTAGTCTATGCCACAGGCTATGTGCCAAAATCCACGCATTCCGCTTTTGGCGTTTTGATATACCATGACAGTGCCAATGCACCTCACATGCAAACCTGAGCTCACCTGTCTGAAATAGGAGTCTGTAGTGTTCACCGTAGACGACATCCGGGCAGCTTCTTTGAGCTTATGTGCCTGGAACAAACCCACACATCAAATTATGGGCTCTCTTGCGATGCTAGCTACGGCGTCGCGTGAGAGCGTCCTTCCCTGCTTTAACATTTTTTTGGTAGGCAAGAAAAGCCGCGCTTCAAAAACTAAAAAAAAGATTACCATGATTACCTCGAGGACACTCTCATGCGACAACATTGTGTGAGACCAAAATTCCATGATTATACATCGACGTCCGCATGAGCACTTCTTTTTCATACATGTCTGTGAGTTGTTATAACCTTCTAATCTACTGCTCCTGTTTAGAAGTCTACAACGCCACATAAGACCAGGCGAAACACAATATGTCATAACAATTGCTTGCCATAATGAATGTTGTTGTTCTTAACCCTGATACACATACACTACAGCATTTGGAAAACAGCATAGTGCGAAGCCGTTGAACGCACACACACTTACGCCAACCACAGCTATATCACTATGTCCTGACCAACCCCCACAGAGTGCAATGTGGTTGGTGGAGACTGCTGTGTATTCAAGCGCCCACGCCGCGAACACGTGCAGTGCTGCCGACCCGCCTGTGACGTGCCTCTCTACGTCACCACACTCTTTCCTGTTCCTACTTCCCCACTGAGTCAACCCGCCGTGGTTGCTCAGTGGCTATGGTGTTGGGCTGCTGAGCACGAGGTCGCGGGATCGAATCCCGGCCACGGCGGCCGCATTTCGATGGGGGCGAAATGCGAAAACACCCGTGTGCTTAGATTTCGGTGCACGTTAAAGAACCCCAGGTGGTCAAAATTTCCGGAGTCCTCCACTACGGCGTGCCTCATAATCAGAAAGTGGTTTTGGCACGTAAAACCCCAAATATTAAATTAAATTAAAAATTCCCCACTGAGTCATCCTCCCCCCGCCAGTTACTTCATTGAGGACACACATTCCTACGCCGCAGCAGTCCTTTAATATTTTAATACCTTTAGCGCGAGATTCTTCCGCTACAGTAAAAGGCAGTGAGCGCATGAAGTCGCATTGATTGCACAACGAAAGCACCACCCAACTGCCGCACCACGCGCCCCCTTACGGCTGGCGACGCCTCCTTGCCGTCGCCGTTTGCAACGCACGAAACTCTACTATAGTGAAATCTACCATAGCGTAATGGACTCTGGTCGCAGCCTTAACTGCATGTGGCATTACTACATGCTATCAAAACTGTTAAGGGGTCCGACTGATGTTGTATAAATAGGAGTGTCCAGTGTACACGACCTCTCCAACTAAACCCTGGTCGACTCGCGCTTAAAGGTACCCTGAAACGATTTTGGCGATTTTCTGCAAACGTACTGTGTCGTTAGAGTAGGTCCTTCTTATCATTCATTGACGCATCTAAGCGCTCCGTGTAAATCGTGTAATTTATTACAAGGTTTTAAAGATGTACATCGCTGCCGATCGCAGCACACTGCTCGGCGGAATTTTCAGCCGCCCCTACCCATATGACGTAAATCACCCAGTTGAGGTCATGTGCGCGAGCTATCCGATTTGCTGCCCAGGGCGCGTCATCGATAATTTTTTCACCTTTATGGTGAACAAATGGTGTTCGTAATAGATGGAATGTTAGTTAATTTGTTTGTATAAAAAGAAAGTAACAGAAATAGAATGCACAAGAACAATATCTCACTACACTTCAGCACTTCCGGCACACAGCAAGCGTTCATTGCTTGTGTTACGACGTGTTCCATTTTGACGAGAGCTCCGCGGTCAGAGTCGGTCTCAGTCTTTTCGCGAGCACTATGATTCGACTTTGTTGCGTTGTGGACTGCAAACGTAGCGACTGGCAATATGGCAAGCTGCGACATCATGCCCCTCTGCAAGGCAGAAGACGAGCGGACTCGCTGCAGCGCATCGGACTGCCGCTATCCGATCGGCGCCAGGATTTGCGCGTTTGCGGCCGTCACTTTATACCGGAAGATTACTAACGCAACAGCGTTTCGCGAGTCCGGTATTAGGGTAAACGCAAGCGCAAGGGGACAGCGCCTGGCCGTGTCCCCTTGCGTGTCGTTTCACGGCATGAGCAGAAGCGCAAATGTGAATGGTCTGCACGGTGCAGCCACCTGGTGGCACAGAGCTCAACCACACAGAGTAGCAGTAACAAAATGTATTCTTTGCTGCTGGTGTAAATTTTTCGCAGGAGTGCAATCGTTAACACGTTGTTTTTGTAAACATGTAAAATGTTTTACATTTGGTTAGAGCAATATTAGCTCTTTGTTTGGCTGGTTAAGCTCTGCGCCAACAGGTGGCTGGACCGTGGAGACCGATCAGGCAGCTCACGTACGTCTACGTTAAAGTTCCTTCATCAGCTTGAGTTTATGCCTCCACCGTTCCGTCGAAACACCCGGATAGCCTGTGGTTACCGGAATACCAGACACGTTCGGCGCTGCGCCAGAATGCCCGCAACGCACGCTGCTTCTATAGGGCTCGATCGGGGTCGACTGCCAAGCAGCTGGCGGTGAGCTTGGAGCGGCTTCGCGCACTCGCTCCTAGAGAACCGGAAGTCGACGACAAGACGTGTCATCATGACGCAGAGCCAGTGAAGGCGGAGCTTAGGCCCGATCACCCGGCGAACGAGTTGAGGAGAAAATGCATGACTATGGAGGAGGGTAACTTGTAATCGTCCGTAGCTCTCTTAATACGAGGCGTTTCACACAAATTATGGTGCGAATGATTAAACTGTACCCTACGCGTCTACAAAATTTGTTCGAACCGTTTCAGGGGCCCTTTAAATTTGGCATTTTTCTTCAGGTTTACATAAATGTCACGTTCGCTGGCGCTACGTTGATTTTGATCCTACAAAAAAAGAAAATACAACCGAAGTGCACATTGTCTTCGGCAATGCAACACTCAAAATTTATATTTTGCTTTTAGATGCTGGATTGCGCAACATTTTTTACGAGAGACACAGACATCGGAGCGCTACTTGCAACTATCGATTTATTCCTTTGCCAGCGTAATAAATGCACGAAGATGCTTAAAGACGGAAAAACACCAAATATACAAAAAATACAAGGAAGGCCACACTCTTATACCTAGTCGGCCTTGTCACCTGATCATTTTGGCTGCACTCGAAATCGCAATAAAAAGGAACCGTTCCTTTTTATTGCGATTTTGAGTGCAGCCAAAATTATCATGTGACATGGCCGGCTAGGTATTGGAGTATGGTCCTTTTTGTATTTGCTTTCTTGTATTTCTTTTTTTTTTCACTTTGAGCATCTTCTAGAATTTGTTCTGCTGGGAAGGGAATAAATCGACAGTTGCAAGTAGCCCTCCGTTGCGTGGGTTTCTGTTCTGTGTGTCCCGTCAGAATGTTGCGCAATCCGCCGTCTAGTATGCTATGCAAACACGCCCAGTCTTTAACTTTAGCAAATTCTGCTGCAATAAACCGGTTGCACCATTTGTGACCAGTCTGGTGGAACGCGCCTTTTACTATTGCGGTGACAGGAAACCGCCGTTCCAACGCATGAAATGCGTCATTTTCTGAGCTCAATTTAAGAGCTAATTCACCAGCGCCTTAGATAAAAAAGTCGTGTACTCGGTGCGTTGTGCACTCGTATCAGGACCAGCCCACCCACGATTTCGAGCACATAGTTTACGGCACCGACCCCTCACACGGCCCGGAGTTACGAATTCCGGTGAACGTCACACGGAAATTACGCCAAGAATAGGCTTTATGAGGTTGGTCATTAGGAGGAGAGCAAGCCGCGGAGAGCTCCTTTACCGAATGCACTCCAATATTAAATGCAAAATTGCGACGTTTAGGATTCCCGAAATGTAATGATGTAATTGACTGCTGTACTCACTTCATCACACATGGTCTGACTGATGTACGTCAATTCCAAGAAGCTCAGAAAGATGTAGGTGGCGTAGCAGAAGCTCAGACACACGTCCAGACGGCATACGCCGGCCTTCAACACGGCGTACAAAGTGATGCATTCCACCCACAACAATATTCCAGACGACATGCTGATCGAAGTGTTCCAGATGTCATTGATTGTTCTTTTTAGCTCCCGAACTTTGCACACGTTCTGCCGCACCGACTCAACCTTCAGAGATCCCCATTCTCCACATCGCAGCGTTGTCACTCGTGTTCCCCTTGTGACGGCCTTACAGCACTTTTCGAACTCTTGCGTCTGTGCACACATGTACCAGACGAGTACTTCGCCAACTGACCTCAATACGAGATACATCAACGAGTCGTAAAAGAAGTAAGCCGCTATGGAAACGAACCTGGCAGCCTGTTTGGCCACAGCCCAAGCTTCGAGGGAGCTATTTGTAGTGGAGGATATGACCAGAATGCACGCCATTGAAGCGGCTGCAGTGAATATGCACAACCTCATGACGCCTAACATCCACCCACGTTTCCATGTTTCGCGCTCAGTAGGACGCTTGAAAGCGGAGCGTGTTTCGTATTCGGCACACATTCGAAAGAACTTGAGCAGCTGGCCGGAACGAAACATCATGCAGCCGAAGTTGACGACCACCTTCGTCATCAAAGCAACGTTCAGGAATGTGGATACAGCGTCGGCGAACTCACGAGTGAGGTTCACTCGCTCTAACCTGTTAATAACCAATCCACCTTCGAAGTAAAGGCATACGGAAAGCCAAGCAAGGGCGTAGGCGCTGTAAGCTGTTTTCAACGTTGCCTTGGCTTTGTCCACATGTAGTTCGTTGAAATCGAAAATAAAGAAGCATCCGAAGAACCGGCATAGCAAACGGCAAAATGTGAAATTTTTCACCATAAAGCAACTGCTCCTCCTACTTCGTGGCAGATTCACCATTTTGTGATACTTCGCAGGTGGAATGCACTTATTGGAGCTGTCGTAGTGCCCTGAAATGACAGAGAAGCCATGAAAGACATGACGTGCAATCACCACTAACGGGCGCTGCCCGTCAGAAATCAAAGAGAACAAGAAATACATTGATCACGTTTCGGCATCTGTCTTTTCTTTTATCTGTCTCATGCACAGCCAGCTTTGCACATAACCAACTTCCCCGCTCATGCTTCAGCACTCAAAATATTGATTTTTGAAAACTTGTAATATATGATTCAGGCGCAAGCAGTATCCATGAACTGACTCATGACACAACTCCTGTCTGTCTGTCTGTCCGTCTGTCCGTCTGTCTGTCTGTCTGTCTGCCTGTCTGTCTGTCTGTCTGTCTGTCTGTCTGTCTGTGTCTGTCTGTCTGTCTGTCTGTCTGTCTGTCTGTCTGTCTGTCTGTCTGTCTGTCTGTCTGTCTGTCTGTCTGTCTGTCTGTCTGTCTGTCTGTCTGTCTGTCTGTCTGTCTGTCTGTCTGTCTGTCTGTCTGTCTGTCTGTCTGTCTGTCTGTCTGTCTGTCTGGGTCTCTTTGTTAATCTATGGTATAATGGGTGGCGCGTCGGGATGTTATGCTGAGCGAACAGGGTTCGAAACCAACCGTCCCATCAACTTGGGTCACTGAATATGTGGTACTCTGTACTTATGTGCCACTCTTCGATAAACCTCTTTGACGCCGACATGGATCACAGGGAATTCGGGACTGAATCACAGGGGATCCGGAATCAGATCCACGTCCGAGTGGCAACACTCACCAGAATTATTCACGCAGATCTTTAGGCTATTGTGCTGGTTGCGTGCGGCTGAAGTAATTTTAGAGCCGGAAAAATACCCCGTGAGATTTGTACACATTATACACCAACTATAAGACATCTGCAGCACATCATAATATGCATTGGCTATGTCTTTGGCTACTTTTCCCTCACGAAAAAAAATTTGGGTCTGGCTATTTTTGGGCTACATTTTGACATCGTTTGGCTATCTTTTTGGTGGGGCCAACTGGCAACTCCGCTAGCGACCTAATCGGCAGTTGTTCTTGGGCAGTTCTATGGGGCGGACGCGTATCGTGCACACTAATGAGGAGCAACGTGTCCTCCTAAATCGACGACGAGAGCTACAGCGGGGATGGGGCGCGCCCGGGGCAGGTACGATCGTGCGTCCGTCGACAAGCCTGGCCCGTCGTGTGTGCCGACCGACGAAGACCCGCAGCGCGCCCGCCGAGAACGGCAAGCTTCACTGGTCGTCCTTTTTCAGGGTGCAGAGTGGAAGGAGGGGCCGACGAATTTCTTTCCTTCCTGACTGATTCGACAGAAGCTATTAACTGACCCATCTGCATTTACGGCCGACATTCTATAACCGCAGGTTAATATTACAGTGGTGAGCCTCAAGACTTTCGCGCGAATTCAGAGCAGTAGGTTCACCCAGATGTTGAACTAAGAACCACGTGGATATGCCCTTAGTACCAAAACGCGTCTGTTATTTCAGTGTGAAGGTAAAATTAACGCCACAATGAAATAATTTCAAAAAATCGCACTTTTATCTTCACTAACACCCCCCCCCCCCCCCCCCTGTGCCACCTGTAGTTTTCCTCCGGCACTGAATGCATAACTGAAACATACTCTTTAGTAAAAAGGCAGTTAAAAAATACGGTTACTGATAAATTTTATAAGGTTATTATTATATATATTGCCATTATATACTTTTTCGGTTACGCTTAAGGCAGTTCTGACGACATTATAGTGTTAAATAAGGTAATATCGTCGCGGCATATCTTATCACGCATAGTCTCGAGCAAAATTCAAGAAGCTTGCAGAGTTTCGCATTCAGAATTATTCCTGCGTGGAAGCAAAAGCCTGTGACTTTCCAGTTTTTCTATTTTAATTACATTGTTTGCACTTTTTCAAATGTTTCCATTACTGTCGGAATGAATGCGTAATTTTCATCAACTGGTGTTTTGCCCTGCGAGATGTTGTTGCGCTTCAATCCTACAGCCATAATTGATATCGCTGCTCACTGGCTTCCAACGGCACTTCAGCCTCGCCTTCGCGGCCGTGTAAATAGGCCTTGGCTATATCGCTTCAATGCTAAGCGCGCTGCCGTGACCAGTAATTGTGAAATTGTTTCTGCAGTACTTTTTTTATGATTTCACGTGCGTTACCCGACTAAGCAAACTGTAGCACCTGTTATTTTTCTCTCACTCGTCTTGTGCGCTATCCCTAAAAGCTTTATTTTGAACGCTCAAACATTGACCGATCACAATGTATTGTCACGTTGTGGTGACGATGAAGAACCAGACAGTATATCGAAACTGTGAGTACCGAATTTAACGTTTTATTGGGCGAACTTTCACTCTGAAAAATCAGTGACTACCCAACACAATGATGACGATGAGCACAGTGGTCAAACTCTCATTCCATGTGATTGCATTTTATGTCCACGGCGAGACTAAGGCATTTCTTAGAAACTTCGAATTACGAATCTAGCGTCAGCTGATCCGATCCTATGCCTGCAAATTTCCTAATGTCCTGTCAATGTATATAAAGTCCTGGATTTCGTTACGCTGTCCTTCACAACCTTATTGGATCCATATTGTCAGAAAGTGCTGACGCATGCACACTTGAGTCCGTGTTGATACTATACATGCCCAGGATACCTGCGGCTATCGCGATGTCAACTCGCTCCGGCTTCATGTACTTAGGGTTAGTCTGATTGTGTTTGGTTCATGTTTGAAATGAGCCAAAGTAAAAAACGATTAGTACTGATTCGCGCACATTCGTGTCTCACGTTGTTATTTGAGAGTTATGCGTTTCTTTCTTTTTTTTGGGGGGGGGGGGGAGCGTGGCTACTATTACTCAAAGCATCGGTTTTTCGTGAACCTTTCTTGGTATTCACAGTGTTCGTTTCTGTGGAAACTGATGCATGCAGTGCTGTCCAAGGGAAATATGTGCAAGCTACTTCAAAAGTTGCGCCCCTCAATGTTGTGCGTTTGTACTTACCACTCTGCGGAAACTGCCTTGAACCGAAATCTCGTATGCTGCGTCGATTAGCGGGGCTCCGAAAAAAGCTGAAGTCGACTTCTTGCGCAAACGCCACGCGATTCTCCAGAATTTTCCCGGTCAAATGACCTGTTGCATAGATACGAAAGACTATTTAGATTCAGCAGCAGCAAGACGCCAGTTGTCGGAGCAAAAAAAAAAAAAAGTCTTGATTTCGTTATGCCGTGGCCGTTTCGAGACACGCTAACACGACAGAAATCGCTCGAACTGCATATATTTATGCACACTCCGACGTCACCGTTGATGGCGCTCAGCTCCATGACATCGTTTATTCATTGACACCGCTGCAGGCGAGCGCTCTCTTAGTCTATCGCATCAATTTATTTCGTGTATTTTTCACGGCGTCTCTGCGATCTTGCGCTTTCGATAGCTCACGCGTCAGTCTTAGCGAGGTATTCGCGCAGTGTGTATTATTCAAGAGCACAACTGGAAGCGAGAGAGTCATTGAACCATAAAGTTTCTTGCAAGAAACGTAATGGATTCAGCCACACTATTCATCAATAACACTTTCGTTGTCTAGTAGGCCATCGTAATGATCGTCCTTGACGAAGCCACGTTCAAGCGCACGTCTTACTTTTGTTGTCCTCGAAATGCGTAGCCCGTGCTAACGTACGCGCGCGTATACTATACCTACCATTGTGGTGCGATCCGGGCGTACGACAAATAACATGCAGCAGTCTTGTTAGCTCTCGCAGAATCATATCTCAATATCCAGCGAAGCTGTATCTTTTGAGCAGTTGCTAAATGAATTTCAGTCGCCTGTAATTAAACCACTTGCTTTAAAAAGTTGCCCTTACATGACTCGCCCGCTTGAAACCTTAACCACAATAATATTTTTTGAGAATTTAAGGAATATTTACAAAGGCCGTATTTCCTCCACACGTTTTCATCCGCCGGAACAATTCAAGGGCCATAAGGTACCCACTTTCTATTCCTCCTCCTTCTTCCCCCCTGTAAATTCGTTAATGGTTGCGTTCACGTGTTCTGCCAGGGCAGCGGGATAAATTGTACGTTATTCGTAAAACACACATACAACTCTCCGCATCACTTTAGTACGTAATTTACTGACAATTACGTAATTATTCTGCACACTTTTCAACTTGTCCCCGTTAACCTCCTAATAATTTCACACAAATATAAACGAGGTGCCTGTTCATTTCGCTGAAGAAACTGGGGAAACCTACTACGATACGGGACGTAATGCCAAGTTTGTTATATGCGGAAGTACGTTGTATTGTAACCACTGCGCCAATAAGCAAGACGAACGTCACTTTCTGGTCATATTTAGTTCTTTGCGCTAGAGTACTTTGCGTGCCATCCACGGCAAACCCAAAGGAGGTCACTTCAGCCGCCGAGCTACCTCGCACAAGGCCCAAGGCACAAGAACGCTTTTGGTGGCCGAGAATGGATAAGAATGTGCGTTCGTATGTTCTCAGCTGTGAGGTGTGCCAGCAACACAAACGGTGTCCCGGATGTCAATCTGGATTCATTACACCGATTACATCTCTTGAGGCAATTTTCCACGCTGTCGGTGTAGGTCACGTCGGGCCTTTACAAATAACGGCAGAGGGTAACCAATATATTATACTCGCTGTGGACTACTTGTAAAAGTTCATAGAGGTCGCTTCCGTGCCTTCGCTGGCCGCCAGCTACGTCAAAAGATTCCTTACGAGACCGCTTCGAATGGAGACATCGCGTTCCTAGGAAGCACGTCTCCGACAGGCCGACCACTCTCCGCAGCCGTGAGCTCTGTGCTTATCTATGACTAACGGCAGTTGAGCATCACTTCGCGTCAGGCTGTCATCCACAAGCGAGCGGTCTGACGGAGAGGTCAAACCAGACCATTCAAGTCGCACCATATCGTAACAACAAGATAGATGAAGAAAATTGGCTTGAGCATCTTCAAGCGGCAGCAAACGCAGTTAACACGGCGTTGCAGAGCTCTACAGGAACATCCCCATACGAGATTGTGCATGGCCGACTACTAAAACAGGGCGCTACATCCGGCTTGGACGCGCCCGTAAAAGTTGGACACCCCATTGCGCGACAGACGTTTCACCGCAACGTCTGCACAGAGGCGCGCAAGGGGATTCTGCATGCCCAACAGGCGCAAAAATGGTGCTAAGACCACCGGCACTGTCTGGCACCGCAGTGCAATATCGGCGACGACGTGTCGGTGCAACGAAGTACACCGTCGTCTTCAAGGAAATTGTGCGCAAAGTATGAGGGATCCTATATTATTACCGAACGCCTGGGCGAGAACACTTGGCGTCTACAGTCTTCGGCTTGCGACTCGCGCACAGACAAAAGAATGCGGAATAACTTTGTCGTGCATATGTCGCGTATTAAGAGCTGTGTCCATCGTCAAGTCATTTAAACCAGTGGCAACGTGGCCGATTGTAATGAGGAAGAGTGGCAACGGAGCTCGGGCGCTGGGAGTGCCATGAGAATGAACAAGGTCTCAGAATAGAACAGCCGACCCAGCGAACGGGTGTTTCTTGTGTTCCCTTGTTTACAGTAGATACAAACATATATGAAACCATACATAGAAAGTCCCTGGAAAGCGTGTGAAGTGCCCTAGAAATAGTAGTGCTATGAAAAGAAAGATGTGGAAGAAAGGAAAGGGCGGAGTATATTGCTTATTTCTAACGATTTTACGCAACTTCATGGCGTCATCAACAAAAGTTGAGTGCGAAGGACAGTGTAACAGCGAAATATTTATAGACAAGAGCATTTGAATAAACGCTGAAACTAGCATTCTTCGGGAACTTCGTCCAGTTTGCGGCATTTAACATCTTTCACAGACCCAGTAATCCAAGATGTCTACTAGCTTGGCCAAACCAGGTTTGTGCTGTCGGCTGTTTTGCCGAGAAGACAACATCGGCCACTGGGTACGTGCCCGAATAGACAACTTGCTGCTGGCTGGTCTAGTAGACAACTAGAGTCATGTGGTATGCGATATTGCTATCTGTCCATTCTTGGCCACACCCCAGAATGGGTGTACCAAGTGATGCATACTGTATGTAACTGTAAATATATTAAAGCAATAGCGCCCCGTTCAAAACTGACACCTCCGCGTAGAACACGGCTCCTTGAGCGAGACCTAATGCAGCAATGTTGCCACTGGGATACTAAGCACACTGCGGAGTTTTTGACGCGGTAGCGTTAAGTTCTCCGTGTCGCAGAAAATCCGGCCTCGGCTTCCCGCGTCCGGTGTCCAGCGTCGACCGTCTTTCTCGGCGTTCGCACGCACCGGCGCGCATTTCGGAGGCAACGTGCAGGTTTGGCAGTGGCGGCAGTAGGTGGCGCCGAGTGTTCTTAGGGAAGCGGTAAAAAGGCGTCCCTTGGCACTACTCGCCTCACACGTAACTCGTTCCGACTGTGGCAATAAGTTGCTTCGCTATATTGATTCAAAGCCAGGGTCTGTTCACCTAACTCGGAAAGTCGACAGAGAGGAGGCGCCCAGTCCTGGCAGAAAAATTTATAGAACGGTTCGCTTTATGAAAGGAATTATGAGCTTCAAGGAGCATATTTCTTGCACTATTATTTGGGTAACATTTATTTTTTTACCGCCTAATTCCGCACAGAACACTGGTAGCAACTGCCGAAGCAGTAGCACAGATGGTGTTAAGCCGATATGCTTGGTATGAGTGCTGTCCCTTGTATGAGGTATTCAGCAAGACTGCAGCGGCAGTCACCGTCAGCAAAGTCGAGGATGGTTCTGTATAAAGTACGGGAACAGGTCTGTATAAATACGATGAATGATACTATTGTGACGCAGCAGTTATCACGACGTTTGTTACTCGTGAGAGATGCGGCGAACCAACCACGCCCAAAGCACAGATCGCACTCAAGAGAAGCCCCGTAAGCGATGATGAAGAAGAACCCCATGTGAACTCTACGTGATGATCATGTACAGATGACAAAGAATAGCTTAATAAATGCCCACGATGTACGCAATAGAGGACAGTACATAATACAGCAAAACTGCTTAGTACAATGGTAAACTCGTGCATTGGCAATGATCACAGATGTGTTGCCTGTGTTGGAAAGCAACGCTTAGGCATAAGCGACCTGCCTGCGCCAACGAGCGGAACGAAGTTGTAAAACACTATGGCGGCATTCACAGCGGCGATATGGGTCGTGCGACTGACCCCTATTGGTTAAGCTAGTGGCGGTCAGGCAGCGACTCATGCGCCGGCCGCTGTTCACACTGACAGGGGCAATCTGCGTGTAGCGCACGCCGAAGTGTTCCTCGACTGTTGCCGTTCACGTAAGCCCGCGAAACCATGGCCCCGTAAAATAAGCCGTAAGCGTATTCCAACGTCCTGTTCCGGCGCTACTGATCAGTTCAGTAGCTTTGGGACTCCATGTCACGGAGCTGAAAAAAAAAAAATGAGCAGATTTTTGTCAACGCGGCTATTAGTGAGCACCTTGGTTACGCGGTCTCCAGGGCTTGCGGGTGCGAACGCCGCCAATGAGAGGAAACTCACGAGTTGCCTGCCCAGACAAGCCTGGAATTTTGCCGCCGCCATGCTCCGAACCGCTCCAGTCAATACTGCGATCCTGCAAATACGCCGCAGGTGCTTGTTTAAACGACCATAGAAGAAACAGACAACCCCGAGAAGTTTACAGTAATTTACGCAGCTGTAAAACTGCAATCGTCGACACTAGCACGAAGCAATAGGAATCAATTTTTTTGTCCCGTCTTTCCGTTTTTTTCAATACGCACACGTCAGATCTTTCGTTTTTTAAGAGGGAGCTTTAGTTCGGGCCCAACTCCGATGCCGCCTATTCTAATACATGTAGAAAGCAGACGCGTTTTTCTGAGATAGCATCTTAATAAAGTTTGCTGTAGTTTAGAGAGGAAGTTCTAGTTACTATTGCAAGCAGCATTTCGCTTTATGGCTTGAAGTTCTAAAAATAAGTCCTCAAATTTGGTAGGTGTGAGGAAGAAAATGGAAGGGCGAAGTGTACAAATTCGTCGCTCTGCGCCAAAACAGTTATCGAAGTTCACTAAACTGCCTCCGCTAGAGCATCCAAGGCGGACAACTTTCATTTGTCAATTTATGTCTTTCGTGAATTTGTTATATTGCTTACAGGTGTATTGTACTGTACTGATATTTTATTCTTTTAGTTGAGAGACATACATGGGACGAAATTCATCATACTGTATCAATTTCTTCTGCTTTTTGTGTACGATTAGATGCCGTTAAAAAATTGTAATGTCAGGCTTTCTTGAGTTACGTAGTTGTAAACTTGATAGCTTATATTTTGAAAACTTTCAATTTTCATAAATTTTTATTGAAGAATTGACAAATAAAGAATTCGCTACCAATTCTCACAAGACTAAGTTTTGCTTTTAAATTTATCGTTACCATGCCTATTCAAATCGGTCGCCGGTGATCGAGGCTTTAAATCTCCGATTTCAACATGTTGCAGCAGTTTCTTATCCACTTAAAGTCACCCAGTAGCTAGTACAGGGGCTGCACTTTCGGAATAAATTTAAATTTTCGCGCTCCGGCTAAGTTGTGATTTTTGACGGACCTTTTTCCGAACTGATGTGCGCATGTTGTAGCGAAAAGAGGTGTGGCTGTCACCTTCTGCCGCGCTCGAGAAAAAAGCATGCCGCTTACGATTACGCCACACTAGCATCAAAATTTTCTAATCAAATGACTCCCAGCAAGTCAAGAATTAAATTATAGCGCCGGCTTTGCCGTCCGACAGTACTGAGTAGTGATAATTATTTGCAAATGACGCCAGCTGTTGACTACTGGACTTTGGTTTGCAGTCCGAGCCGTTTTATTCTGCCGAAGTCTATTTCTGAAGGTCAGCCCCAAGTCCAACATGTGGACCTGGCATTTCTAACCAGTTTGCAAGAGTTTCGGTTTCGTTTCTCTCGTAAAATCCAGGCAAGGGGCGCTGCCGGTGTCACCGCGCAGTTGTCGGAACTCGTTCCCATGACTTCGTTCCGCGCGGCTTCGTCGCGAGGGAAGCGTCCCGCTCGAAACTATGTTGCACAAGCACTTGAATATAGTGACAAGCACCGGAGTCGTGATTCTGAAGATGACAGCAAAGCAGATTCAAGCTCTGACGGTTACGATGTTTTGAGTCAGCCTGAGACATCAGCTGCTGTTCGCCGGCGAGTTTCGCTTACAGCCTTGAGAGGTCTCCCTCCTTCTGCGCACTTATCTGCCGATCATGTTGCGCGACCTGAGAGCTCTACGGATTACCTTTAGGGTGCATACTTCGGTTGGTCCTGATGTGCTGCCATCGGCAGCAAGGAAACTTCCGTTCACGTCAAGGCCGCCCATAGCACATAACCCACTGAACACATATTGGTATATTAGCCGTCTACAAGACGTCTTGGCAAAATCACCAAGACATCTTGAAAATGATTAATTTTTACAAGACATCTTCAAGATGTCTTGGCAAGATATTTAAGACTTCTTGAAAACGCGTGAGCAAAATTATCGAATGGCTTAATACGTCTTGTAACCGTCGTGGAGGTCGTCTAACGCATCGCCAAATGAGCGATGCAAGGTACGCACCCAGATATCATGTAGCCGTTTTAAAAATAGCTATCAGACGTCTTGCGAGACGTTTTGTAGCCGTTTTAGAAACTGCTATGATATGTCTTGGAAAACGTCGTATAGCCGTTTTAAAAACAGCCGTAAGAAATATTGCGAGACCTTGTGTAGCCGTTTTAAAAATGTTTTCCCAACATACTAAACAAACTTGACGAGCAAGGTACGATACTTTCGAGTCAATATTTGTGTAACGTAGCCCTATCATTTAGTAAGGCGATTTGTTGAGTGACAGGTCATGTAAGGCCCCAAACCCGCCGCGGTTGCTCAGTGGCTATGGTGTTAGGCTGCTGAGCACAAGGTCGCGGGATCGAATCCCAGACATGGCGGCCGCATTTCGATGGGGGCGAAATGCGAAAACACCCGTGTACTTAGATTTAGGTGCACGTTAAAGAACCCCAGGTGGTCGAAATTTCCGGAGTCCTCCACTACGGCGTGCCTCATAATCAGAAAGTGGTTTTGGCACGTAAAACCCCATAATTCAATTCAAGGCCCCAAGCTAACGAACGTACAAACCGTTCAAAATCTTTTAAAAAATGGTGGCCCTTCTAGTCAGGAATATTTAACATTTATTGCAAGCATCAGAACCTTAAAATTATATCGAAAAGTACCACTTCTTCATTGGACTAGGGAGTAGTTGCAAAAATGACAGCAATACCTACAAACCTGTCAATTTACAGTGGGAACACCATTACCAGGGAAAGCACAAAGGTGACATTTTAAGTAGTCTCCTGACGCTAAAATTCAGTCATAACATTGCAATCCACTGTCGGTTCCCTTCCAGATCAACTGTCCAGCGAAATGATGCTGAGATTCAGTGATCTGGCTAGAAACGGCATACACTGCACATATGCCATGGTGTGGCAAGACCCAAGACCATTTTCCTTACCTTGTCAACATTGTTCGAGATTTTCGGATGGAATAATATAGATCACAGAAGTTTTTCTTCCCTGGATGTTTGGAACACACGTGAATTTAGGAACCCAACATACCCTTCCACTATAGCATTAATTATGAAGGAATTGAGTGGCTCCTGACAGGCTAAATGGACAAATCAATGGGAATGTTCCTAATCCTCGCAATATTGAAAAGTTCGGCTGCACCGACAGAACCAATGTATATGGCCCATTTCTTACAACCCACAATAGCACCAATGAAATATTGGCAAGGCCACATAAGTGACCACGCATGATGAAGCCACGCTTAACATAAAGAGTGATTAATCACACAAATGAAGCGCTGAAGTGGCCAAATGTTTCAAAAAATTTGGAATAAATCAAATCAATAACGCCATTACATAAGCAAAATGTTTCTAGTGCACCTTGTAGAGTTTTGCTTTGTGATTATGTTATCACACATTGGTGACTTCATGATTCAGGAAGCTGGCTTAGACAGTTCCACAGGCTGATTCACCTGCAGGCAATGTAGCTTGTTCCTAATGTTGCTTGAGCTCAGATTTGTCACCTGTTATTAGAAGGTAAGACAAGATATTAGCAAACACATGTTACAGTGGAACTTCGTTATGACGAAACGGAACATAAGGATTGTTGGATCTAACTAAGTGAAATCGCCGTTGAAATATCTGTATATATCCACGTTTTAAAACCTTCCTTAAAACCTGCCAATATATTTGCCGAACTTGATTTGTCTCCGAAATACAAACTTGATTTGTCTCCGAAACAAGAAATTCCCGCCATTTGCAGACTCAATCGCATTACCGCGGCGTGCGACACACATTCGGCGCCAAAATTTTTAAGTAATTGCGTTGAATGCGCCATCGAACAATGTTCCTTCTCACCTGCGCATAGCTGCGCATAAGCAGAGGCAGAGTATCGCCATCGCAATTTCTCTAACTGCGGCACCGCGCAGGCTAGTGCAGCTAGGCGTGGCCTCAGAGATTGTACCGGTGCAATCTAGGAAACCACGCCTCCTTGCGTGGCCCGTGCTGCTCGAACGCGACAAACGTTGTTGGCGTCGCAGCGTGCAACCTATTCAACCGCGCCGTCATTTCGCGATGCTAGAGACAGGCCAACTAAAAGCTGAAACGGAAGACCATTACATTGAAGCACAAGGCAGCTATTGTAAACGCAATAGTATCAGATGCTAAGAAGTTGCATGTTAAGGACGCCGAAATTAATTTTGCTGTTTTCTGTTCAGCGCACGTGGCCATGTAGTTGTTCTACTGGCCGCAAGGCCGGCTTCTATGCCAGTTCAAATTTGTGCACTTCATTACGCATGCAACGCAGTGAAGGGCAGCAACGAATATAATGAATTTCGGCTACCCTTCAACGTGGCTATAAAGAGACTTGATAGCGTGTGACCGATAAGTGCTCCCACTCAATTGTACGAAAGCTTTGTTTGCAAACACTAAGCGCTTGAAATTCCACCTAGGCATCTTGTGTACGTATATGGCATAATGCCATTGCTGCGATTCAGCCTTTTGTGTAGTGTGATAGGAAGCACCCAGGATACTGACGTGAAATTCAGATTCTTGGCGATAACGAAAGTTTTATCGAAGGTCAATATCGTGGTTAGAGGTTGCCACGTCCTCCGCAAGTACGTCGCCAGCAACATTTTTCGTTTTCGCATCATACACATGCTGCTTCAAGCACTTTTCTAAAATGTATCTTTTGTTCAGGTAAACGTAGTCACAGTTCGCGCACGGCATACCTATACCACGCCGAAAAACCATTTTACATGTTCTTCACACGCTTTCATGAAGAAATCTCCATATCCCGAATATGAGCGCTCTGCCATTAACCTATGTGCGCCATAGTAACGGGTTGTGCGTGCTCGGTCCATTATTCGTTGGTGGTGCGTTACGCATTCATACTTCGTACTCGCGGCGTGGCTTTGGTGGGAGAGGTGCTCGTCAACCGAGGACGCGCACATTGCACGTTCGGCACGGCAGCTGTATCATGGTGCACTCAGCAAACTTAAACTTCCCGGCTTGTTATCAGCTGCTTTGCTGTGTTGCATTTATCTGCGTGAACTGATAACGCAGCGGACTTGTAACTCGGCCATTTTACTAGCTGAACGAATTAAGTACGAAAGTGAAATTGCTCAATTGGCTGTTAGCATTCCACGTGACTCTACTGCCGTGAGTCTCTTTGTGCCTCCATGTGGCTCGCTTTGCCGCTCCGGACGGGCAGTATTTTTTCGAGTGCGCTGGTTTGCTCAGTGTGGCCGCGGATGGTAGTAATTTGTTCGTGAGTGGTCGCGTGCGTCGGTTATCTTCATCCACAAGAAGAGGCATGGTGAGCGCCGGTACTCTGGAACCATTTTTGATGCGTAGGAATACTGTGCAGCCGATAACCATCCAAACTATTGTTGACTGGTGCAAAATCAGCTCCAAAGCTCTTGGCCAAGGCTGAGCTCTTGGAGGGCCTCAGTGAACAGAATGTTATAAATGTCAAAAGAATTAAAATGAGACGAGATGGCAAAGAAATCCAAACCAAACACTTGATAATCACCTTCGGTTCGAGTGTCCTGCCCGAGTCAATCGAGGCCGGGTACATCAAGCTCCGTGTCAGGACGTACGTGCCCAACCCTCTTAGATGCTTTAAGTGCCAAAGGTTTGGCCACAGTTCACAGAACTGTCGAGGCCGGCTGACATGTGCCAAGTGCAGTGACAATGAACATTGCTCCGAAACGTGCCAGAAAACTCCACATTGTGTCAACTGTGATGGCGAGCATGCCGCATACTCGCGGTCCTGCCCGTCTTGGAAAAGAGAAAAAGAAATTGTGACAATCAAAGTCAAAGAAAACATATGTTTCAAGGAGGCACGTAGGCGGGTGTCATACCTGCCTAAGAGGAGCTTTGCCGATGTGACGCGTCAGGGGGCAGCGACACAACGGCTTCCGGTGGCTGTCCGAGCCGCAAGCAGTGAGTCGGCAGTTACGCCACCTGCCCCCGCGGCGGTTGCAGCTAGCGCTGCTTCGTCACCCCAGCAGACGGAGCCATCTACCTCCGGGCAGGTGACCTCGAAGGTCTCGTCGTCCAACGTGCCGAGGCCTTCACGTCAAGCAAAGCGCTCGGAAGAGCGCGTGTCCAGCGCCTCGCTAGAGGCGATGGACACAACCACCAGCAAGAGGGCGCCACCAGCGCCTAAAGAGCGGCGAGGATCTCTCGATCGCTCCAAAAGAGATAAAACTCCCGTCACGGCGCCTGCAAAGCGCCGGTGAACTAACCTTTCCTTTCCAGAACACACAGTATCCAACTCTATCAAAATGGATACACAAATTATGCAATGGAATGTGAGAGGTCTCATCCACAATCTTGACGACGTAACAAAACTCCTACACAAACTTAATCCAAAGGTACTGTGTGTTCATGAAACGCACTTAAAAGCTACACAGACAAATTTTCTCCGGTCACACATTATTTTTCGTAAAGATCGTGACGAGGTCAACACCTCATCCGGCGGTGTAGCCATAATTGTCCATAAAACTGTTGCTTGCCAACACTTGCCGCTTCGGACGTCCCTCGAGGCAGTTGCGGTTCGCGCAATTCTTTTTAATAAGTTAGTAGCCGTCTGCTCTATCTACATACCTCCAAATTATCACATGAGTAAAATTGAATTCCACGAACTCATTGATCAACTTCCAGAGCCATTTCTTATTGTAGGGGACTTTAATGCGCACAACAGTCTCTGGGGAGATTCCAGGACTGATTCGAGGGGTCGACTGATCGAATCCTTTCTTGTTACGTCCGGTGTGTGCCTCTTTAATAGGAAAAGACCCACCTACTACAATGCTGCGCATAATTCATACTCCTCCATAGATTTAGCACTTGGATCTTCCATACTTTTCTCTTACTTACAATGGAATGTTATAGAAAATCCATTTGGGAGTGACCACTTTCCGATAACTTTAAGCTTACTAACACGACACGACACTCGCCCACAGGTGCGTCGCTGGAAACTTGACTCCGCTGATTGGAAGGGTTTTAAGGAATCTACTTACTTATCACAAGATTTTATACGCGATTTTAGCATGGATAACGCTGTAGCATATTTTACCGCTTTTATTATTGATGCAGCTGAAAAGTTCATTCCACAAACAAATGGTCACTCATCTAAGAAACGAGTTCCTTGGTGGAATGAAGACTGCAGGGATGCACGAAAAAGACAAAATAAGGCGTGGGGCAGATTGCGCCAATATCCTACGGCGGAAAATTACATCGCATTTAAACACATCAAGTCACAAGGACGGCGCACAAGACGGCAGGCTAGAAGAGCAAGCTGGGAGAGTTTTCTCTCAGGCATCAATTCCTATACCCAGGAGGCTAAAGTATGGGATGGGCTGAGAAGGCTAAAAGGGCAGCAGATCAACCCATTACCTTTGATTGATGAGCGAGGGAATACCTTGGAAAAGCAGGCCGATGCCCTTGGATTACATTTTGCACGTGTATCAAGTTCCATAAGCTATTCACAAACATTCGTTCAATATAAGCAAATAGCAGAACTTCAGTCACTAAACCGTAAATGCAGACCAAATCTACCGTACAACTGTCCTTTTAATATTGCCGAGCTTAGAGCTGCGTTGAGCTCGTGCATGAGCTCTGCACCTGGAGTTGACATAATCATGTATGACATGATTAAAAACCTACACACTGATACACACATGACACTTCTGGCTTTTAACTCTGTTTGGGCTGCTGGATACCTTCCATCCTCATGGAAAGAAGCTTTAGTAGTGCCGGTCTTGAAACAAGGCAAGGACCCATCCGCCGTTTCAAGTTACCGTCCAATAGCACTGACAAGTTGCTTATGCAAACTGTTCGAGAAAATGATAAATCGTCGTCTTTTACATTTCCTTGAATCGAATAAAATGCTCGACCCTTATCAGTGCGGCTTCAGAGAGGGTAGGACGACTACTGACCAGCTCGTGCGCATTGAGGCAGGCATTCGCGACGCCTTTATCCATAAGCAGTTCTTTCTTTCTGTTTTCCTAGACATGGAAAAGGCATATGACACGACTTGGAGATATGGGATATTGCGAGACCTCTCAGAAATGGGTATTCGAGGGAATATGCTTAATGTAATTGAAAGTTACATATCAAACCGTACATTTCGAGTTAGGGTGGGCAATGCTCTATCCAAGCCATTTACACAAGAAACCGGGGTGCCGCAAGGAGGGGTATTAAGCTGTACCCTTTTTATAATCAAAATGAATTCCTTACGCTTATATATACCTTAGAGCATGTTTTATTCGGTGTACGTAGATGACGTGCAATTGGGTTTCAAGTCATGCAACCTTTCTATATGTGAGCGACATGTCCAGCTTTGCTTGAACAAAGTGTGTAAATGGGCAGAGGAAAATGGCTTTAAACTGAATCCTGTTAAACGCTCATGTGTACTTTTCACGCGAAAAAGAGGCTTATTTGCAGAGCCCAGCCTATAACTACATGGACAGCACATACCAGTTGTCACACAACACAAATTTTTAGGAATCATAATAGATTCAAAACTGACCTTCATTCTACATTTAAAGCACCTAAAAGAGAAATGTCTAAAAACAATGAACCTTCTTAAGCTTTTATCACATAAAACATGGGGCAGCGACAGGAAATATCTGATGAACGTTTACAAAAGTCTTATACGCACGCGCTTAGACTATGGGGCCATAGTATATCAATCGCCTTGAAAATGCTTGACCCTGTTCACCATTTAGGTATCCGCTTGGCGACCGGTGCCTTCAGGACAAGTCCTGTAGAGAGTCTCTACGTTGAAGCTAATGAGTGGTCGCTTCATCTTCAGAGGTCATACTCTAGTTTCATGTACTTTCTAAAAGTGAACGCAAACCGCGACCATCCCTCATATGTAAGCATAAACGACGTGGCATCTGCACAGCTCTTTAATAATCGACCTGCAGCACGAGAACCATTCTCTCTGCGCATTAGAAAGCTTGCTGAGGAAATGCAAGTTCCAGTTCTTCAGCAAAACCTAATGGTCCTAGCTAAGCCATTGCCGCCATGGCAGTGGGAACCCATAGAATGCGATACATCATTCGTAGAGGTGACGAAACACGCCCCACAGGCACATATTCGAATGCATTTCCTGGAACTTCAATCGAAGTACTCGTGCATAGAGTTTTACACTGACGCTTCTAAGTCGCATGCCGGAGTGTTTTATGCTGCAATCGGACCATGCTTCTCTGAGTCCGATGGACTGCATCCGGAAACAAGCATATTCACCGCGGAAGCTTATGCAATTCTATCTGCTGTTAAAGAAATCAAGAAAAGAAAGTTGCACAAAGCCATCATATACACCGACTCTCTAAGCGTCGTAAAAACCCTAATGTTCCTCCGCAATCATCGAAACCCTGTACTTACTGAGCTTTATTCCGTTATTTGCACATCGTACATGTCTCAGCAGCAAGTCATAGTATGCTGGGTACCTGGACACAGGGGCATTGAGGGTAATATGCTGGCTGACCAAATTGCCACATCAATAGCTTCGCAAGATACACATTCTACCACTGCACTACCTGCCTTAGACCTAAAGCCTTTCATTCGAAAGAAACTCAGAAGCCACTGGCAGCGCTTATGGAATACGAAACAAATAATAAGCTTCACTTGATTAAGCCAAAACTGGGTTATTGGCCCCCCACAACAAAAACACGACAAACAGAAGTCCTATTCTGTCGTCTCAGAATAGGACACACATATGCCACACACAGTTTCCTGCTAACTGGAAATGAGCCACCATCCTGCGGTAGATGCGGTGAAAGGCTCACCGTCCTCTACGCCCTCCTGGAGTATCGGGAAGCCGAAACAGAGAGAAAAAAAAACACTTTCCGCTAGCATACCGGCAGCACATCCCCTTTCATCCTGTAATGTTTCTTGGTACAGAACCGTTGTTTGGCACCAGAGCAGTCCTAAGCTTCTTAAACGATGTTGTCTTACATATTGTTAGCCCTACGAATTTGTAGCACATCCTCTCTCCAGAGGATGCCGCTGCGATAATTTATTTTTCTACAGCACCTGCCTTCAGGCCCTTCCGTTTCAAGGGCTCTCTAAGGCAGTAGTGCGTCTTGCAAACATTTGCCTACATGTATTTTAAAATATGATCAATCTATCACAATGTATCTCTTGTGTTCTTAGTAGTACTCACTAGTCATTGCCATAATTTTATTACATATAGCTTTTAGGCCCCTTTACAGCTACGTCACGATAACTCACGGAACTCATCTACCCACTGCAAACTCATCAACACTGACCTGGCGCTCTTTGGCCATAATTGGCCCTTGCGCCATAAAACAACAAATTCATCATCATCACGAAGCCTTCAAGCGCCAGTGGGTCGGGCGGCATGGACCAATGGCATGGCCTGCAAGGTCATCGGACTTGACACCTCTTGACTATCTTCTTGTGGGGACACGTGAAAGACCGAGTGTGCCACTAACCTACAACTACACCAGAAGCGCTAAAGACAGAGATTGCTGAAGCCTGCAGCGAGATGCCGTCTCGCGTCATCAAAAATGCTACATCGGATGTGCTGAAAACGTGCCAATACTTCATTATGGCAGAGGGCGACTTGTTTGAACACATTCTTTAAACAGAGATCACAGCTAATAAATCACTACAACCGTTATCCATGAAAAAAGCCATCTGTGGGAAACTTTTGTACGACGTGGAAAAGGCACGTAACTAATATGAAATTACAAATTCTCTGCCGACAAGAATGGGCAGGAAGCTAAAAAGCAACCTTCCGTGTCAGTTTACAATTCTTCCTTTTGTGGCAACCAGCAAAACTTACACGACGTTATCAAGCTTGTTATAATGCGTGTTTGCTTGTTGGGGTCTTGCACCGAAATTCGAACTCCTGAGCTTGTCATTTTTTCTCCGCATGCATTCTGCTAGCGTGAGAGTGCAATTATCGCCGCAGAAACGGGAGCCGCGCTGTATTTGAATTGCCGCCCGAACCCACTGGCGTTCATCTCGGAACCAAGCACAACGCGAAGCTCTGTCCTGGGCAGCACGAAAGGCGCGGAGTGATGTCTTTTACAAAGCACGGTTGATAGCGCTGTAATCATGGCACATTCGGGTGCACAGAGCGCACTGTCACGCGGTATTTTTTAAACTCCGCAGGCTTTCGTTTTTCCCGAATAAAAACAGCCACGCTAAGGCTATCTTGTTGGAAGTGCCTGGGCTGGGCAATATTTGTGGAGCTCCATAACTTTCCTATTGACACCTGAACGTTTCAAGCTATATTTAAGAAGTTAATTAATTTATTTCGGCTAATTACTAGAAAAACGAGCAAGAAATGTTACTGTAAGTTTAGATAAACGCTAACAACATCCACGCGATTTCTATTCTGAAGAACGCACAGGTTTTTTTCAAAATCTTCGTCCAAGCCAGCTGGGACACCCTGTATATTGGGGGCGAGGAGTTACAGAATCGCCATCTGTGGGAAGCGCCTTCCTTGCGTAGTATGAGGCATCAGGCGGCGCGCTCCTCATAGGTTTCGCTTACGGCGCTCAATAAAAACACCACGCGGCAGTCCGCCTGAACATTTATGTAGGTAATCTCAAAACGTGGGAAGTTTTTGACTGTCGATATAATAATCTTGTGCAAACTGAAAGCACAGAATCGTTTACAGACATTATCTCTTTACCGAATACGTACAGTGAACGCCACTGCGCGCGATCGCTGCGATTGAGCCTCCCGAACCGGCTTCTTGCGGGAAAGGTAGGCAGACGCTGAGAGTAAACTATGTGAAACATGTTCTTATAGTGGGCTGTCTGTATAACCAAATGGGGCATAACAGAATGAAGCCTCAATGCAGCGATCGCACGGGTTCGCGGCGACCGACTGCGCGTCTGCATGCATGTCCGCGCAGAATGTTTTGCTTTCGCTGTGAGCGCGTTTTTGCACCGTGCCGTGAGCTTTAGGCCGCAGCATGTGAGCATTTGACAGTACACTAGCAACCATTGCTGCGTGTGCGCTATCAGAACTGTTGAAAAATAAATTCGTTAAAGAGACTTCGACGCCTACGGCAACATGTGATGTGCCGTCGCGACGATTCAATCTTTTTCTGTCTTCTAAAGTCTTGGACATACAAACATTATTTCTCAAGCTGCGTCGCACTGTATGTTTATCGGTCTTCTCAGCGTGCGACTTCTCTCTACTTCTTTTTCGTAATCCAGTGCATTAATTCATAACACAAACATGAGCATATGTCATGCCTTTTTTATTAATGTGTGTCTTACCACTGCCTTTCCGTTCCAGTGAACTTTCCAGTACCTAGCATCAACAAGTTCGTAGACCAAACCGTCATGACATTAACCGGGCGCGGGCGAGCGTCTCAGCACGCGTTTTCTGCTACTCACTGAACATCACAGTCCCGGCGCCGTAGCAGAAATCTTCCTCACGTCTGTGCTCGCTGCATACCCGAGTTGTAGCCGATGGCTGTCCGCCGGTTCTAAGTTTCGCCAGCCAAGCTTCATGCAGCTCCTTTCCCTGCGGCTACATGTGAATAAGGCTGACACCGGGCTCCGTTGCGGACGACCGGCACAGCGGCACCGAGCAGTAGCCTACCGCGCTGCACGCCTCCAAAGGCAGCCACTACCTATTATAGTACTTTCGAATGTTGTCAAGCAGACACCCAAGGCAGTAAAGCCTCCCCACTTAATCAGAACCGCGGCGCAGGTGGGACATTAAACTTTCGTTTTCAGCTCGCTTCGGCGCTTCCGAAGCAGCCGCTGTGTCCACGTGATTCCTCATGCCACGTCACGCCGACAGTGGCGCCCACTTTTGCAGTGGTGGAGCTCGCCCCCAATATAAGAGGAAACAAGCTTCTACACGCATGTCTCTAGAGATGCGAGGTTTGTAGTGTGCTATCTAAAATCACAGGTCAGAAATAACACCCAGATGGCCCGAGCCTCACCATAATATGGTGTTTAATGAATCTCAGTATTGCTGATAGTGTTTGTAGCGCTTCCTTGAGCAAAGAGAGACAGAATTGTTTATAGCGAGGCTCGGGGTTGGCCCTCGGGCTCTGACCTGCTGCTCTGCATCGGTGATGGGCTCAGCGATGATCATTACTCATTTTCTTCTTTCAACAAGCACGATGTCGGACACACTTAAACGTGCTACATACGGCCAAGAACGCCTCTTTCGAATGATACCAACGAATTCTGATAACCAGGACACACGAACGAATGAGGGTCCTTTACGTGACGCTCAAGGACACCTTAGCAGATGAAGTTTCGCCGTTCACACACGGTGCGCCACGATTCCCTGCTTATGTTTTCAATGAATATCACAGCAAAACACTTGACGCTTCTTCTTTAAACTGAAACAGACAAAACGCTAGAAAGTCGTGCGTATTGTCAATGCAAGGTAAATAGAAAAACAAGGAGTGCTAAATTTTAGTGTTGTCAGCATTATATCCTTTAAGGATTACATCGCTTATGGTGCATTCCGCTCGCGTTTAATTCGTTCGGATGTTGCAGAGAACTGCTGTTATTTCGCATATTTTTTTATGAGTGCGTGTTGCAGACGCAATGGCACACAGTCGGCCCCGACTGCAGATGCTCAACTGACTCACAGGTACCGCGTTTTGTGGAACTGGTATGCCTTCCTGCCTCGCGGTAATGTCGTTGTGGGAACACCGGCAAACGTTCCCCCATTGCGGCTGCGTGCTTGTTCTTAGCATATGCTGGTCGGAAGAAAATAAACGTCCAACAAGAAAACGTGTACGATGTTGGCAAACCCTGACAAAATTTGGGCCGTGCAAGTCACGCATCGTATAAGCGGGATGGGGACGAGGCCGCAGACCAAAGAAACTGCCCGGATTAAATATAATGGTGGGGGTCGTAATTGTGGCAACGGCAGCAACGCTTTCCGGTTATCAATGCAGTAAAATCTCGCAGACAGAAAAGTGCGGGACTGCTATGTGCAAAAATGTTTTTGCGAGCATTGGAATTATAAACAAGTCACCGTTGGGGTTTATATAGTTTAGTTCTTTATTGTTAAAGAGCTACAAAAAAGATATTCCATTGAATGCCAGAAAGCAGTTCCAATAACTGCCTTTCCGCTAGGGACCTTTATGAAATAAGACAATCCTTTGTCCTGTGTCACTTGTATAGGGAAATGCTTTCAAGTATACTGCAGAGGCTTTTAGAGCACTCGTGTGTACGGGACATGTCGTTCACACGGAGCTCACGATGTCATAGACGCTGCTTCATCACCCATGTGTTGTGTTAGTTCTTCCTCCGTCTGTAGCACGATTATCGTATATGTTATCAGAGCGCCGGCAATCTGTAAAAAAGAATTCAAAAATTAAAACGAACTTTTCATAATTGTAGGCCGGCACAATTCGAATGGCATGTACCTAATTATCCAAGTTTGCGTCAAAGATGCTCAACGAAGAGCGGCACGCACCCACTGGCATTTTACCAGTCATCTATGATCGACATCATAGAGGCTCATTGAAGACCAACACAAGCAAACGGGCGCATACCCTGTGCTTCAAGTCAACGTCAAATAGTTTCACTGAAGAGCGGCACATACCCAGTCCCACCTCTACGGTGACCCACATCGGCGGGTAAGAGGTTCGTTGAAGAGCGGAACTCTTTACTGAATGCAATGAACATTTACTGAATGCACATTGCCAGGCATTCAGTAAATCATGTTGGTCCGGCGGTTGCATCCGAACCACAGCACAGGAGCCCGACCAGTAACCATTCGACCATGGGCTACACAGTGACGCAGGTTGGCGGGAAAGCTGTTAGATACATCGATACATCGATAGAGCGATACGTATATCATGGCCCCCAGATAGTGCGTAATGTACCCCAGAAATACTGACACATTAAAAGCGTTGATCATGTATTTTGGCCTACTTTGTTGTTATCGTCGTCGTCGTGATCATAAGCATCATCTCCAGCATCATCGTCAGCCGCAGCAGCATCATTTCAATGCCGGATAAGGACTACTCCGGAGTAACGGTACCCGAACACTCTGCACTGCTCACATAGTTCCTGATAACAAGCGGTATACACTTCACGGATAACTCTTGAATCGCAGGGAACAGTTTTTCCTGACACGTTTCGATTGGAGCCCTACTAAACTTTGGGAACAATACGAATCAGCAGATTCATTTAGCACCGCAAATTTTTATTGGACGCAAGAGACATAATTACCCTAGTTCATTTCAGGCCCTAATAGCTCCCTGAGTGCCGCTATCTTATAATACGCCCTGTGCTTATTGTCTAGTATCGCAAATGTGACACAAGCGTGTACACTCTTTCATTGGTAGTTTATCTCACTGGAATGCTATAGAAATGGCATGGTGTACAGTGGCAGCACACCACTACAGTCCATTATTACATAAACTACATTGTCATAAACACTTGAAGTGGAAACTGCATTGACTTCGCGTGCTAATGTGTTTAGTTTGCATGTTTGTATGTGTACGTTTGGGTGGTGTTTTGATGCGTCAGCTTTCTTAGGGTACTTCCCGGACTTTCCTGTCTGTCTGTCTGTCTGTCTGTCTGTCTGTCTGTCTGTCTGTCTGTCTGTCTGTCTCTCTCTTTCTCTCTCTCTCTCTCTCTCTCTCTCTGTATGTCTGTATGTCTGTCTGTCTATAATTGAAAGTGCATCTAACTTTTTCCCGCCTGCCTAGGTAATTGGCAGTCAATGTTCAAATGCTTAACGCATCGGGCTGCAGTTTAGGTAAAAGGGTTCCAAAACCAACCATCTTTCATTAAGTAGTTGCCAGTGTGGGTATACGGGCTTCTCGTCAGCGAACCCCTTTCACGTTGACCCGTGCACATATAGTGACACGTCACTGTAGATGCGGGAATAGGTAGGAACCGCTGTTCGAAGAAACTCGTTGACGCCGAATAGAAGCACTGCGTATGTGCCGCTTTGTTTGTGCTGGCCTTCTATGAACCTCTTTGATGCCAACTTGGGTCCCTGGGTATTAGCCAATAGGTGTGCGCCGCTCTTGAATGAACGTATTTGACGCCAACGTAGGTGAGCATGTGCCACGGCGAAGCTCTACAATGTCGCAAAACATTATTAAAGTTCTCCGATGCTGAACGCAATCGAGAAAACGTCACAAGAGTTCCTCAAGGGCATCAACCCGACACACTGGCAGGCTGCACCACAAATTCACTGGGTATGCGCCACTTTCCAATGAGCATTCCGGCTACTTTAGTCACTGAGTATGTGCCACTGAGAGAGCGATAAGCGAGGGAACAATTCTCAGCATTCGCAGGCGCCAGTTGCCCCACATTTCTCGTCTTAGATGTCACGCATGGACTTCTCGGCAGTGCCACAGAATGGGACAGCATGTTCAGAAAAAAAGAGCGAAAGAAGCACTCGGTTGCGGAATGAAGTGTTTCTCAGCGTTCGCACGCACCGGCGCGCATGCATTTCGCAGGCCACGTGCAGGCGTCGTGGCGGCGGCGCGATATTGGCGCCGTATGTTCTTCGGGAAACCCGTAAGAGGGATCCCTCGCGGAGCAGGCCTCATAACTCGTTTTAACTGTGGCAATACGTTATTCCGATATATTGATTCAATCCTAAAGGCATTACCGTCGCAGTGATCGCGAGATGGGCTCCGCCGCAATTTTTAGAGCGCAGCTCTTCTGCCCCAAACACTGGCACGCGTCGGCAAGCTTCGGCGCGCGCCGACAAGCGAACGCTTCGTTTCGCGTTGGTCGGAGGAAGAGGGCACGCAACCACTGGACAGAAGCTCTGACGCGCGCCGAAGCTCGCTCCTCGGCTGCGGCGCACTGTTGCTGGACTATTTTGGCTTCATCCGTCAAAGCCCGGCCTAAAACAGCCTGCTGTAAACAAAGCTTGAAACAATAAGTTAGTGATCTGTATGTGCTTTTAGATATTGTGCGCTTTTAGATATAAACCCGTTTTAATAATGAATAAATGCCTGCCGCAACAGTTTGTTTTTATTTTTGAAGTAACAATAGTGCGCAAAATATCGATATCAGCGCTCGCCCTCGCGCGTCGTCTGTCCGCAAGATCGCTTTGCAAACAGCTGCACGACGATGCCATATCATATCAAAAACTGTTGTACCATTTCATTTTTTGGCAGCTCATTGAACAGCCAACTATGTAAGAATTAGGCGTGCAAGGTATCACTGAAAAAATCTGTGTTGTAAATATTGTTATGTAGTAGTGACGGTAATTAAATAGTGCCGACTCAATCGCAACGCTAGCGGCGAGCAATGTCGGCAATCGTCGCGTCGGTTTGCATACATCAGTCGTCGAAAGTTACAGCCTATTCGCTGGTGCGCGCCCGCGCCTTCCAGAAACTACTACACAATTCGTGTCGCGTATGCAATCAGATTGACAAGGTTCGTCGACAACACACAGAACCATCGATAACATTCCCGAAACTTCCGATACGTTCAGGCGCATCCTGCACCGAGCGATAACGTTTAACATTTTTTAGCCGGTGAAATGCGGCAACCAGATACAGATAAAGCATCCGGGTCAATATAATTATGATCGTTGGTTCATGAAAGAAACGTGAAAAAGTGGGTTCTGAGAAAATCAGCAAAAAAGAATTGAAACACCTGTAGCTCTCACACAAAAATCTAGAATAGCTAAAATTTATGTAATTCGTAGCTTGTCTCCCTCCGATTCTTGATTCTGTCAAATCTAGCCCATGGAGCACCTCTATTATTGTAGGTTGTTTTGATGCATCAACACCGCATCCGGAGGCCTTCACACTGAGTGAGTTGCTACAAAACATTTCCACAGTGTAAGGGCCATGTTCTATTGTAACTGCTTTCCACATGTCAAGTTTGTCTTTCTTTACAATAATGAAATGACATACCGTCAGATAATACAAGCTTGAGAATTGGAGGGTTCTAATGGGGGTCTTTCGTTTCCCTTTGCCAAGTCGTACTATTGAAGCGCTTATTCGAATGTATGGGAGCAGCTCGTTCGCACAGTATAAGAAATATATAAACAGGTTATTTTCACAATTTATACACTTCGTCACCACAAAAAAAAATATGCTGTTTATTTTTTTTTCAGCCTGCTATGTTGTTTTGACTGAGAAAGATATATATTCAATTTGTTCTGCGAGGCACGCAATAATTGCTGTGGCATATTACTTTATTACACAACACTGGATACAGTAGCCATATATTATTAAAACTCAGAATAATTTAATAGCACCATGCATATAATCGGGCACATAGCATATTATTACTGCACTTTCTTAATTCATGCCCTTTTTTAATTGGACAACAGCTACTGCACTGAAATAGTATACTAGCACATACTTAAAAAGCACGATATTATACTACGATAATAATCAATCATTCAAATGTTTATTGTAGTACCCAGGAACAGCTAGAGAGCCTTTGTACTGGTGCACTTAACGAGCACTATGTGAGACAAAATGTACAGAAAACATGAATGTGGTAGACAAAAAAATGCAAGATAGAGAAACAAATAGGGAAAGAAATGAAAGGAGGAAAAGTAAAAGGGAGTTAATCCTACGTGATTATCTACATATACACAATACACATGAAATGAACTCTGAAGTATGTTTTGGAGTCGAGTCTTATATAGCACAATCTTGCAACAAGGCCAGGCAACGAATGTGGAATGTTACCTGGTATACCTGTTGCGGCACTAACAAATGCATATGATCAAGAAGCTTTAAGGAATGTATAATGCCATGGACCACCTTATGCAGGAACAAAAGCTGTGATTAAGTCTTGAATCTAGAAGTGCGAGTTGAAGTATATTTGAGAAGGCTCAACTGTGGTCGCCAGAATGGCAAAAGTGGTGCTTTAAGATAGATAATTTATTCTGGATGCGTTCAATTATGTCAGAATTAGATTTGCTCGTTGCACCCCCTCCTACAGAAGCATACTCTAGTAGTTGGAGGCACACAGCAGAATTTCAGAAACACAACAGGTGAGTGGAAATCATGCAATATACCGCATGCAATTCCAAGAGCGTGAAGGACATGTTGTGTAATTATCTATGTGAAGAGAAGCTTAGCATATTGTCGAAGTACACGCCAAGATCGTTCATTTCATCGACCCTAAGGAGTGGAGCACCACTTAGGGTGCATCAAAATTACACAGGGTGCGTTTTCTGCATATAACTTAATGCCATAGTGCTGGAAGCGTTTAAGAGTACTTATTGTTTCTGCACCAGTTTGAGAGTGAGAAAAATGTCTTTTTGGAAGTCGATGCCGTAGTGAACACTGTTGACAGTCTCAAAGTCATGCTGTTCATTTATTAAAATGCTCTTAGCAATAACAGAAAGCAAGGAATCCAATATCGATTCAAACACTTGATGCACTGCAGAGGATAGATATCGGTCGGCAGTTAGTAACTGCACATCTAGCACCTGATTTGTGCATGGGCAATGTCCATGATACCTTCCGAGTGCTAGAAAAGGTACTGGACTTTAAGGAACTATTGAAGATGCTTGCGAGAACAGGGAACAAGTATGCTTCCATACGTCTTAACCCTTTCAGACACCACTTAATCCCATTGATTGCAAAGTTGCTTTCACCACATCTCTTGCATCTTCATAATCGTAGAAAGTGTACAGCTGCAGAAAATATTAAGAATTTTCAATTGTTTAGCGAGTTTTGTCAAGTTTACAAAATTTCCGCTCCATGCGAAAACTCACTACAGGAACACAAAATATGAGAACATGTACTATTTCGTGTTTTGAAAAGCTTGAAAAGCACTTATCCAGCCACTTGAAAATTATGCCTGGTGCATGACATTGTAAAAAGCAATGAAAGAAATGAACCCGCTACATACAGCATACTGACACAGAGTAAAAACACCCAGCCGTCTACCTTGCCACTCATTTTGCGAAAACATTCTGCACGGTATTCAAAATTGCAGCACAGTTTCAATAATAAGTGTTTCAAGATGTATGAAACACATATTAAATACCGTTACTTTCATCAGTGCTTTTACTATTGATGCACTCTCCTGCTGGGCACAATTGTGTAGACAGCATCTCAAAGCGTTAAGCTCGGCGGAAGAAATACCATCAACACCACAAGAAAGGGAAGGTTTAAGGCACTTCATACACTTGAAAACAAGATTTTCATTGACTGATAGCGTACACACTCTGCCAAACTGAGAAGGAAGGTAACTTGAAGCATATTTCACACCGTATAGCAAACAGAAATGCTCTGCAATGTCATCAGCAGTGTTCAAGACAACATCACTATTTTCATTAAGACGTACATCTTTGGCACTCTCTTTAGAAGTGTGAGAGCGCACAAGGCTCCAGAAATATTTTTTAATATGTGTCATGCAGGCTTCAACACAATCAATGTGGTCGTAGTGATGATTCTAATAATAATAATAATAGTAATAATAATAATCTTATTGGTAACTTGGCACTCTAGACTAAAAAAAAAGGCTGATGCCTGTATGTTAGAGCGTTTGATAACCAGCCATCTAGAGCAGTAATTTGCAGGATGCAGAAGACACCTCCTTCTCCTCCACGTGCACACACACGCATGCATACACACACACTTGCTCAATAACACAGCACGGCACACACGCACACATTCGACGGGTGCACAACACACAAGAGTGTCAATTCAGTCTGGTTCCAAAGAAGGAGAATCCAAATGGCCAAGGGGGGTGGAGAGAAAGCTTTGTATGCCATATAAAATCATGGAGTTGTGGTGCCGGGCCATAGAGGTGCGATGAGGGCTCAGGCTGTGCTGAACACTTGTTCAGACGAACTGAAGAAAGATTAGTGCTGTTCAGAGAGCCGTCATGCACCCTGCAGTATAGACTAGTGCAATGTTGCACTGGTATTGCAGGGTGTGCTACTTGAGGGGTTTGACGCAATCGTCGTAGGCTGGCATGAGCTTGCCACAACCGAAAAGACGGGAGTAGAGGGCGCTTGTTGTCCGGCGCTGAACAAGCTTAAGTTTGTTAGCATCGCGAGTTTGGTACGGGAACTATACTGATGAGCAGTATTCAAGTCGTGACAGAATGAAAGAAGCGTAGAGTGCTCGGAAAACCTTAGGTCTTCAGGGAAGGGAGACACGAACACAAACCCAAGAATGGGCCGGTGCTTATATACAGTGCTGGTGACATGTGCGGAAAAGTTGAGAGAAGAGCTAAATGTTACACCCAGAATGGGAGGGGCCCGAACCGTCTTTATAGAGGTGCCTCCAAGGAAGTAGGTTGGACGTGCAGCAGTTTTGTTGTGGCTGATACGCATGGCAGCACTTTTGCAGTGCTACCGCAAAGTTTGTTATTGTAGGCCCAGTCGTTCACCTTTACGGAATGTATTTATTGCAAGCACATATGCTGTGCAATGGTATATTGTTGTTGTGGAAGTGTTAACTTGTTAATCAAACAGATTCTGCGCAGATGCATTAGTAACTTGGTTTTGAGTAGATCTTTGTCCTGACTACAATTTATAATATCGCAGCAAGAAACATTTTAGTAGAAGCTGAAGGGATTCCAGCAGTTTAAGCATACCGACTGCACAAAGCACCTGATGACACCTTTTCACCTTCCCCACAATGCACTCCCACCATCTACACCTTCCATAAACAAAAAGTGATATAAAAAATCAATTACAGTTTCATTGACTCAGTACTTGCTGCTTCTGAAGCAGGCATGGAAACAATCATGGTATACGATGCTACATGCATAGGTCTTGCATGATGCAGGTCCTGCTATGCATTGTACACGGGGCACACGTTGCGAACAGACAATTTCTTTATGCAGTGCTCAAGTATGAGGACACACTGACTCAAACATCACTGCGTTGTCACGTATGCTTCAGTGAGTCGGTGTTCTTGATTGCTACATGAGCGATTTATCCCCAACTAGCCCAAAAAACAGATGCACTTGAAAGAAGTGAGCGAAGGAGTACAGTGAACTTGTACTGAACTGGATTCACATGCCGAATAGAAGAGAGCAGTGACAGCTGAAACAGGCGGCACGGCTGATTATGTAAGTACTTCCCATAGTTCGGCTACTAGTGTCTTTCGCTTTCGGAAGTTATCTTTGCCACTGGAAACAGCGCAAAGCTTGCCCGTTAAACATGAGTCACCCGACACCACATGAAACACGCTGCGGTTGACCAACCCAAGTTCCGCACGGTTCACTCACCACATCACACATCACACATCACACGAATTCAGGAGGGCCATATTCTAAATCACTGCAGCACCAAACGGACCTGAAAATTCATTTCCTTCGACAGAGTTTCTCAGCTGAGTTCGTTCACTCGCCAGTTACGAACTCGATGGACGCGCTAGGCCTACGCGTAACGTAAACAACATCGGCGATAGGCGAGTGCTGATTATCCAAACTTCGGAGCTCGTAAACATGTTTTCATTCGTTTTGAGCTCAAGAAAATACACATACAACAAGCACAGACGTTGCAGCAATCGTGATTCGTTTGGCTGTTTTAGCAGACGATCGCATTGAGCCCCGGCGGAGAGAGAGAGATTCTTATTTGAGGAAGGAAGAATTGGGGTAAAGTGCAGCGCAGTAACTGTCTCTCAGATGCCAGTGGGCAGGTTGGATTAGTCGGTGTCGTTCGAAGTCGCTTCGGATCCACGTCGCAGTGCCACAACCCACGGTCGTCGGTCGGTCGGTCGTGTCGTTATCGGCCTACTATTACAACACTGTCTTTCATGAACACTGTCGAGCGCGTCGTGCGTCCAAAGAACTCGGAGGATCGGTGGTGCCGGCGCCTTCACATGGGCGGCCATTATAGGCATGACAGCTGGAGGCTTCGCAGCCTCCGATTGGTTGACGCCTGCCACGCGTCGCAGCCTCTCATTGGTGCATGCCGGCGCAGCTTCGCATCGCGTCGGCGAACTTCTAGCATCGGCAGTAGACAAAATCGCTGCGCGTCGTCACGCTTCGCCGTGTGCCCGACCGACGCTTTTGACACTTTAGACGCTTCGGCGCGTGCCGAAGCTTTCCCACGCGTGCCAGTGGTTGGGGCAATAGATGCCCGTTGCTTCGTTGAGCGCCGGCGTAACCGAGCGAACGCGGAGTGCAGCGGGGAATGAAAGTAGGCAATAGCAAAGAGAGTGCGAGGAGGAAAGCGGAGGAGGCCACCTTGAAGCACCACCAGATGGCGCTCACGTCCGCGCATTCGCGGCAGCGGTGGCGCTGGCCATCCGGGATAAAGAAACAAAATAATCAGAAAGCTCGCTTTCACGCACAGCATTCGCCGCAAGCGTTTCCCGGTAAAGGTTACCCTTACATAAGCTGCAGTTGTCGGGAAGCGGCAACTGTGTGGCCGGTATATATATAGCGCCGCGCTTCGCAGCTCTACCATTCGGTGCGGTGATCGATGGATGCTGGAATATATAACGAAATGAAAACACGTATAGAGTTGCGGTCAAATCTCGCATAATGGAGTATCGTAATCGTCGGTGCATTTTTAAAGTTTTATTCAAGCACCTAAACATACGCGAACCGTAAACAATCGCGGCAAGCAGAAACCGGATAATCCGAGCAATCGTGCCGTTACTAATGTCGAAAACTTGCCACGAGGAGGAAGTTCCGTGAGTTAGCTTGATTGGTTTGGGTTATTTCCGCATATAACCTCGCTTAGACTTACCGAGACAATAAGCGGCTTGTCTAGAGGAAAGAAGCCTGCTCCACTAATGCGCATCCCGTCAGGGTCAATGGTATAATGCAAGAACTCAACCTGCGCAAAAGAAAGAGGACAATTCAGATTGCGATGGTACTGGGTCAAGCATCGTTACAATAACTGATCCGACAGTAAGGGGTATCATGCAACACTATTTCCTTTGTAACATCTGACACACTTTCCGATAAGCAATCGATAAGCCTAGTGGACGCTTATAGCTGGTGGCTTTTCGAGCTCAGCATGCGAAATGATAAAACACCCTGCAGTTCCTGTCGCTATAAGCTTTGCCGCTGGTTACACGCGACTGATGGGCGTGGTTGTGGCCCGGACTGCGTTGCGGAACACAGCATCCACCAGCCAAGGGCACCAAAGCAGGAGCTAGCAGCAAACACGCTGCCAGTAGCACACAAGAACTCAGGAACGGGTCTTGCTCACCCGAAACCATCTGCCCGGCCGGTCCATTCCCTATGGCTACAGAGGTCGAGAGAAACGGTTGAGAGCACCTGGCCCAATCATGACACCGAGATGGGTTGACAGTGCTAGTAGCGCATTCTAGAGCCGCTCACTAGTGACAGGGCCAGTCCGGTTGACAGCACCAGGTCACTGGACCATTGGAAAACCTAGAACTTCCTGTGGAAGATCACGCTGGAGCCGATGACAAGCTGATGATGATGATTTTCCTAAATTCCTTGACATCTACTCACTCAGAGCGAATTGCCAGGAATCGGGCGGACTTGAAACGTGTGTTCGGGGTGTAAGCTTTGAAATGTTTAGCATCCTAGGGCCCTTATAACGTAAAACTATTCCAATATGCTTTTATTCCAGGCTTCTGATGTCAAATTTGCGTAACCGCCGACGCAAGCACCGGGCGGTCACCCGCAGGGTTGTCGAAGAGACCTATCAAACGCTGTCCTTGTTTATAGGCAGTCAATTTTGTTTTCTTTAAATATCATTACCTACACTGAGCGGCTTGTCTTATCTAATTGGCTGAAAAGAGGAGAGAAGAACGCTCAAGTGGAAAGGGATTCGATGGGGCCGAGATAGCGCACTGAAAATCGATAACCGAATGAAGAGGGTGGTGCCGGCGTCTGCGATTGGTCCGCTTTCCTTTACTTAGGTTGCGGTGGCTGGTCTACAACCGCGGCGGGATGCAACGGGAGGTTAAGAATGCTGCTAAAACGGATCCTCAGCAAAGAAGAGTTAGCAGAGCGAGGTCGTAAACGTGCCGAAAGTGCTTGAAAACGTTACACGGCCACGCAATAAGTCTTATTGTACGAAAATAAACTTATGCTCTCTGCCAGGTGCGAGTAGCCAGTGCATGAGCGATCGGCAGTAGCCATCTTTTATTCCTTTCGGAACGGGGCAGCCACCGGCTATTAAAAAAAAATTTCAGTTTTCTTCGTCACATTTGTACATCTTTAACGTTAAACGCCCCTTTGACGCAGTCACTTTTCGCGGATTTGTGACGTGGAGTGAAAGACAGGTGAAGTGGATGCAGCTCTAAAACTTTTGACCAATAGCCGAGGGCTAATGGCGAAAAAGGATGGAATGAGAAATGACTATTTTTCTTGTGCTCGGTCAAATTATCCATAATCAGTGTGTACACGTTATATCATATGGGGAGCTATCACGGTTTCGGGACGTCGTGTAACGAACAGGAGAGGTAGGGGTGGCTAAAAAAAGTTTTCGACCAATTGCCGAGGGCTTATTGCAGAATTGGAACAGAAAAGTTTGGAATAGCTTTACGTTTTAGTGCCCCTAGACACAGACTATATGACTGACAGGCAGTGTGCACTAGAGTCAATGAAACTACCGTAATGTTGCACATCTAGTACAATGAATATCTGCACTATTCGGGTTCAGTAAACCTCAGCGACGTTGTGAAATCTATCCGTGAGTATGGCGACAATGACGTCACTAGTTTGTGGCGGCTAGGGGGGCGTTAGGGCAATGTAGTCCACCAAGCCCATCGACTGCTACGTCAGGTTATAGAAAATGAAGGAAAAATGGTTTATTGGCTTAGTTACACGGCTCCAGTTACTGAAGCCCATTCCATGCGAGAGCAAGTTAAACGTCCGAGTTCACATCAGAACTCTCTGCCCCAATGCACGAAAACTCTCCTTCTTTAATACCGTCGTCTTCCCTAGGCGAGTCGACTAGTGAATCTGAAGACCGTCCTGCAGCAAATCACCATCGTCGATTCCGTTGCGTTACCACGCCCATGCTCGCAATAACCCGCAGTAACTCTACCGCCAAATGGACTGTTTTGGAATGTGTGGCAAGAAAGCAATTTGCGCCTGTCAGGTTGTCGACCGTTGTTCCCCTCCTTTTCATCCTTCGCCCAGGCTGACAGGTAAAGGGCGAGAAGAGGGCCTTGTGTGAGACCCGTCAAGTGTTGGTGCCCACGCGTTGACCTCTGGATATGCGCTGTTGGATGGGTGGTGATTTGACTCGTGTTAAACGTCCAATTAACTGTGACTCCCAAATCGTCATTGTTGTTTCCCTCCTTTTTATCCTTGGCTCAGGCTGACAGGCAAAGAGCGGGGGAAGCGCCTTTCGGGGGACCCCAATAGTAGGTGTCCACGCTGCGTTGACGTCTGGATAGGTGCTGATGGATGGCTAGTGGTTAGACATGTGGCAAACGTCCAATTAATGCCTTTGTCGTGTTGAGAAGTAACAACCCTATAACGGTGGCCATCAAGGTTGACGACGAAATTTTATGTGCCTGCACTGTCGCTCTGTGAAATAAGAGTCGTAGTACGGTAGCTAGTTGAACATGTCGGTGTCTGCATTATTACTTGAGTGTGAGTTTTTCTATATATATGAATGCTTGTAAGCAATAACCTTTTGGTCGTGAGTCAGCGCTCGTGTTACGTCTCTCTTCTTTGTCGGTGTTTGATTTGCGGGCTGTAAGTAATAATGCAAATAAAAGCCGTATTCACATAGCCTCTCATTCGTGAGTTCTTTTTGCCATTAGTCGGTCGACTTCGCTAAATATATGTATGGCACCAGGATTGGCTGGAATTTGTTATTGCGAACAATTCTAGCGTAAGCGAAGGTCCGCAACATTGTTCGTATCGGTAACGTCTTGTTTGAAAAATATGTTCTTATACATCTTTCGAAAAAAAAAAAAGGTTTACTTCCAGTGCGAAAGGTGAAGACCAAACTTCACTTTTGTAAAGTTCTTCACCGTAGTTCGAGCGCTTCAGTATGTCATTGCCACATCACAAATTTCAAATTATTTGATGGTATTCAAGCCGTTCTGGTGCTAAAGTATTGTAAACTTCGTAGACTGCAGCATCAGCATGCATGACGTCATTGAGAGCTGGAGTTGAAATTTAAGTTTGGTGTCGTCACACGTTCGTTATTAGCCTTTTTCTCATTAGTCATGCCTCATCTCGAGGTAAACGTGACCATTTTGTCATTGCGGAAGCGCGGTTTACTAATACAGCTTAACTTAACCTTTCCCATCCGTGTCTGTTTGCCTTGACGTCGCATGGGGCGCTCTCGTCCTCTCCGCACTAAAACCCCTTAAACTTCGTAAAGTAGCGACACTTTCCTCCTCCGCCTTCACTCCTCCTCGTTTTTCCACTCTTTCACGCTACCTCCTCGACCGTGGCGCCACCTACATTGCTCGAGCGTAGCAAAGGCGCCAACATGCGCTCCTCGCCACTCCGTAGACGCTTCTCGAGCGAAAATGGCGCTGAAGCAAGGCGCGAGGGCCCACGTTATGCTATTAGGCCAATAGCGACGCGGTGGCCTCGGCCAGAGCGCGCGAGGAGGATGCGGCATTCTACTAAGCGTGGCACTACTTTACGAAGTTTAAGGGGCTTTACTCCGCACGTCGGCTATCTCATCTTGTGAGGAGATTTCCAGTATCCGCTAGATATGTTTGTCTGTATATTCCGCTGAAAATTTTGGCGCTCGTGTTTGTACACCTACAGCTCTGTCATTTCACTTTGAATCTCATTAGCGTACAAAGAAGCCCAGAGCGGTTGGATACAACCGAAGCATTCAATCAGTTGATAAACTGTCCCTCTTCTCCTTGTCGATGCGGGCGGACTAACAGGCTAACAAGATGTACATAAAACTAATAAGGAAAGACGCAAGAACATATTTTTTTAAGTAAACAGAATACAATGAAAGCAGAAAAACGTACAACAATGCTTCCAGAACTGTCAATGCTGAACACGGACAGAGATCACATGCATATGCATGAAATTCCCGCACAAGCTCGAATAGCACTGTGGAGGCCGAGGAACGTCCGCGTTGGCAGAAATCGCCGTGGCCCTACTTGTCGAATCTTTCAACGCCAACTGCACTGCCCGTTATTCTAATGCTTTAGCGGTGCAATAGAAAACTAGGCCAGAGTTTTTTCTGCGGTTATATATAGAAAATGGGTCTGTGCCAAAATCCTCGCATTCCATTTTTCTAATTTATTGTATTATGCTAGTAATTTTCCATCCTACATGCAAGCCTCAGCTCACCTGTCTGAAAAACGAGTCTGTAGCCTTGATCATAGACGACCTCCGGGCAGCTTCCTTGAGCTTTTGTGCCTAAGACAAACCAACAAATGAAATCATTGACCCCCTCTTGGCGACGGTGGCTACGGTGGCTACGGCATCACGTAAGAACGTTCCCATTTTTTTAGCATTTCTTGGTAGGCAAAGAAAGCTGTGCTTTAAAACTGAAAAATTCTGGTTCATTCGAGTGCACTCTCAGTGACAGCATTGCGCGATACTAAAATTTAATGATTATTCTCAACACTCGCATGACTACTTCAACTTTTTGTAGTTAGTTGTGAGGTATTGTGACATTATAATATCGTCGTGCTGCCTACAAATCTACAAGGTCTCCTATGGCCAGCCGAAACACAACACAACGATTGCTTTTTGTTCTAGTTATTAACGACGACATGCATTTACTACAGCAAGTTGAAAACAACGCAGCGTGAAGCTATTGAACTTCTACGTATTTATGTGAAACACAGCTATCACAGTTTTCCAACCTCCCCCATGGTATGCAGTGTCGTTGCTGCATATCGCAGTACATTCTCGCGCACACGTTGTGCACCCGCGCAGCACCACCTTTACACATGTCACGCGCCTCTCTACGTCACTCAGCCTGGCTGCTCCTGCTTCCCTTCCACGACACTCTACCCTCGCCAGTCAATTCGCCGAGGACACGCCTTCCGTCGCTATGTCGGTAACTGCATGTGGCATTAGATGCATGCTATCGAAATAGGAGCGCCAGCTGTACCTGACCCCTGTAAGCGGATCGCTTAGCTGGTTGAAAGCACACAGGTAGTCTTGCGCAGTTGCTTTAGTTAAATGCTACGATTGGTACCATTACTCTGATTCTTTCATTTTTCCGCAAAAATAATAAAGTGTACGTCGTCAACGACGATGCCTATCACAAAATTTTAATTTTGCTGCAACAGTAGTGGCGCCATCTGTCACTGCTCTGCTTATCACTGCACTACCAGAGCGCTGATAAAGGACACCATAAAATGAGTCACTTCCTTTGCGAAATGTGGGCTTAGTTTAGCCATCGATTTAACTAGAAGAGTCGTGTGGTGGCGCTCCTTTTTACGGATATCAGTTAATTGTGCTTTCGCATTGTGACCGGCCCAGCCATGATTTTGAGTACCTTCACCGAAATCGGCCCAGTCACACCGCCTAGCGTTACAAATGCTGATTGCTGTCAAACCAAAAATATACCAAGAATGGGCTTCATCTGCTTGGCGATTAGGAGAGAATTAAGCGACAGAGAACTTCGATAACGAATTCACATCAATAGTAAACGAAAACGGTGTCGTTTGAGATTCTGGAAATGTAATTATATTATTGACTTGCGTACTCACTTCATCACACAATGTCTGACTAATGCATGTCAGTTCCAAGAAGCTCAGAAAGATGTAGGTGGCGTAGCAGAGGCTCAGGCACACGTCAGGACGACGGTAGACGCCATCCTTCAATACTGCATACAAGGCGAAGCATTCCATCCACAGCAATGTTACAGACGATATGCTGATGGCAGTGTTCCAGGTGCCATTGATTAAACCTTTTAGCTCCCGAATTTTGCACACGTTCTGCCGCACCGACTCAACCTTCACGGATGCCCACTGTCCACCTCGCAGAGTTGCCATTGACGTTCCGCTTGCGACGGCCTTACAGCACTTTTCGAACTCTTGCGTCTGTGCACACATGTACCAGACGAGGACTTCACCAACCGACCTCAATACGAGGTACATCAACGAGTCGTAAAAGAAGTAAGCCGCTATGGAAAGGAACTTGGCGACCAGTTTGGCCACAGCCCAAGGTTCGAGGGACCTACTTCTAGTGTAGAATATGACCATAATGCAGGCCATTGAAACGGCTGCGGTAAATATGCACAACCTGATGACGGCCGAGATCCATCCACGTTTCCATGCTTCGCGTACAGTGGGATGCTTGAAAGCTGAGCGTCTTTCGTATTCAGCGCAAATGCGAAAGAATTCGAGCAGCTGGCCAGAACGGAACATCATGCATCCGAAGTTTACGAGGACCTTCGCCGTCAAAGCCACATTCAGGAATGTCGAAACAGCGTCGGGGAATTTATGATTAAGGTCCAATCGCTCTAACTGAGCAATAATCGGTCCGCCTTCGAAGTAAAGGCACACGGAAAGCCAAGCAATAGCGTAGGCTGTGTACGCTGTTTTCAACGTTGCCTTCGCGCTGTCCAGGTGTCTTTCGCTGAAGTCAAAAATAAAG